>NW_015167230.1:7704-40099 GCF_001447785.1 Gekko japonicus
AGCAGGGCTCTTCCTATGTTCTTATAGTTATCACAAGAGCCTTCTGAGGTTGATCACTCTTAAAGTTGTGCAGTCTGGCTGGGAAAGTCCTAGAGATTTGGGGTAGTGACCATGGAGGACAGGGAGCTCATGAGGGATATGATGTCACATCATGTGATGTCACATAAAGGTTAAAGGTCAAAGGGTTGCAAGGTCCCCCTTGGCTGTCAGTGGAGGATACAGGGTAAGGCTGCCAGTTCCAGATTGGGAAACTCCTGGAGACATGGGGATGGAGGGTGGAGAGGACAGGGACCTCAGTGGAGTACAAAGCTCCCAGAACATCCATTTTCTCCAGGGGAACTGATCTCTGTAGTCTGGAAATGAGCTGTAATTTCACCCTTCCTTTGAGGTCACTTTCAGCAAAATTCAGATTTAAAATTTAAATTTCTTGCCTAATATCACTCAACTTAAAAACTGTTTGATTTCCCCCAAAGTTTTTCCTTAGTTCTAAGGAGCAAAATTCAGTCTGAAGACCCAAGAAAGGACACCAGCCAATAGCAATCCCACCCTTCTTTCAGTCCCCAACTGGCCTCTGGCATTGAGTGTCTTTATATGTGCATGTATAAAGAGCCTTTAGGTGGCAACTGACTTTTGGTGAACCCATAGGATTTTCAAGGCAAGTTATTAAGCAGAGGTGGTTTGCTATTGCCTTCCTCTGTAAAGTCTCCCTTGGTGGTCTCTCATTCAAGTACTGGCTCTGCTTAGCTTCCAAGATATGATGAAATTAGGCTATACTATACAATTCCACACACCCTGGTGTCTTTATAGGTGACTGTTAATCAGTTTCTCCCAGGGAAGAAATGGAAGTCCTACAGCATTCTCTCACATAGCCACTCTAGAACTTCCATTTCTCCTAGACTTTATGGTTCATTCAGGGTAACTGATCTCTGGAGATTTTGCAAATTTGTTTATGGCAGATTTGGAAAGTCAGTTCATTTGTCACAGGCATTGCAATACAGTCTTTGAGGATATGATTGTTTATAAAAATACATTAATGATCTGTTTTAGTTCTGAAGAGTGGAGAACATGTAGATCAATTTTTGAACTGGATTAACAGAATACATATGAACATCAAATTTTGGGGCAAGGTAGATGGGAACTTTGTTGCATTTCTTGATATGATAGTATACAGAACAAATGAAAACAGACTGGCTATGCAAATTTATAGGAAGGAAACCAATAGAAACTCACTCCTGTGTTACTGGTCTTTCCACCTGGGTCATATAAGGAAATATCTTCCATATAGCCAATTTCTTAGAGTTAAAAGGAACTCTACACAGTCCATTGATTATATACACAATTGCAAAAAAAATTGAAAGAGAGTTTAAGGATAGGAGTTACCCTCGATTGGTAATTCAACAGGCTAAGGATTTTGCCAATAGTATAGACAGAACAAGTTTGTTTTTTAATCTGGAGAGAACTAGGGATAATAGAATAACCTGTGCTTTTGACTTTACTCTCTCATCTAATCCTGTTAGAAAGATCTTGTTTGAAACATTGGAACTTGCTATATGATGTTCCTGGCTGTAACAACATACACTTTATAGGTTTCAGGCATACCAGGAACATAAAGGATATAGTTGTACATTCTGGCACTTAGTCCAACACATAAAAGACAAATCCAATAGGGCACTACAGATGAGAGGGCTGTTTAGTCTGCCCTCTAGTACAAGAACCAAACGTAAACACCCATCCTAGTACTAATTTGTTTTTCCCCTTAAAGGCCTTCTCAAACTGCAACTCCTGGAATTGTGTGTATGTTGTAAATTGTCCCTGTCCACAATGTATGTGGGTAATACCACATGCCTGGTGAAGACGCATGCATTGGAACACCATTAGGTCTGCCAAGTACTTACGTTGAATTGGCGGGGGACACATAGTTCCTGGCAGGAACAGTCCTGCTCGGAAAACCACCATGCACCACAATGATGTCGCCCAGACGTGACATCAGCACGCTGGGCATGCAGCCAGACGACACTCTGGCAATTGGGCTGAAAACTCGATGGTACCATTGAGTTTTCAGCCCAATAGCCAGAGCGTCACCTAGCTGCATGCCCAGCGTGCTGACGTCATGTCTGGGTGACAGCATTGTAGTGCACATGAGTCTTACACGCAGAAATGTTCTGGCCAGAAATCGCGTGTCCTCCGCCAGTTTGAGGTAAGTACTTGACAACCCTAAACACCATTCGCAAATTAAAAATAAAATTATGAAAGTGCCTCTTGCCCTCCATTTTACTGAGTTGCATCATAGTATAGATGACATGAAATTCTTTGTGATATATAAAATAACTTTTTGTAAATTAACTCTTGTAAAGATTTGTACCCAACATGTAGGCAATATGCTAAATACGCTGGCATCCCTTGACTTAAATTTAAGTATGGCTTTTTCTTGCTTCCTGTAAATTAACTTTTGTAAAGATCTGTAACCAACATGGTAGGGTTGTTTCATCTGAAATCCATGTTGAATATGTTGCTTTAAGAGTATTCCAGACTATCCTCACAGGTGTGGTGAATTAATGGCAGGGATATTTTTGGGCAGGAACGCACAGGAACGGAGTTCCGGCTGGCTCCTGAGTTGGCCACGCCCAGCAGGAACTCATTACCATAACAGGCCACACCTAACAGCAGACACTCATTAGGATTGGCTACATTAGGGGTGTGTGACCTAACATGCAAAGGAGTTTCTGCTACAAAAAAAGCCCTGGGTTTTGACAACAAACAAGGTAAACAGAATAAGAAGCACAAGGTGGGTGTGGGTGGATGACCACATTTCTGGTAGCATGGGGGTGTGGCCTAATGTGCTAATGAGCTGTGCTGTCAGGGGTGTGGCCTAATATGCTAATTGGTTTCTGCTGTTGGGTGTGGCCTGTTATGCTAATGAGTTCCTGCTGGGCTTTTTCTACAAAAAGTGCCTGGTATGAGTTTGATGGTTATTCTTGTGAAATTGGAGGAAATTGCCCTTGTGCCTATAAGAAACTGTGAATGAATACTTGGTGAGTCATAAGTGATATGGTGACAACAAAGGAGATGGTACTTCATTATCTTATTTAGATATATATAAAAGGCTAGCTGTGTTTCCAATGACTCACCTTCTACCTGATTGTGCCAGGACTTCAAGGTCATTTGCATATGCGAACTGATTGGACCAAGCTCCATTTCACATGTCATCCTCTCCCCCCAAAAAAGCCAGACAGAACACAGAGGTCGTTTGCATATGCAGCCTGATTGGCCTTTGCCTCCAACATTCTAAACAGCTTGCTGTTGCTGTTGGGAGTCACTGAGTGTGTCCTGAGGTAAAATACATCCCCCAACTTCCCCTAAACATTCACTGGGATTGCCAATCTCCCTGTGAGGTCTGGATATCTCCCAGAAATCACCATGAGCCACAGCACATCATTTCCCCTACAGAAAATTTCCCAGCTATTACAACTGCTCTCCAGATGACCAAGATCAGTTCTCTTGGAGACAATGGCTGCTTTGGGCAGTGGACTCTATGGCATTATGCCCTGCTGAGGGCCCTCCTTCCCCCAAACCCTGCCCTCCCCAGGCTCTACCCCTCAAATCTACAGGTATTTCCCAACCCAGAGCTGGCAACCCTACAACTGGCTACCAAATCACTTTCAAGACTTTTGGAGCCCAAAAAAACATGTCATAGGAGGTGGTGTTTTTCTACCTTAGCTGCCACTGTATAGCCCCAAATCAACATAAGTCAGGGGAGAAGGGAACCCTACCTGTTACCATGTGGCTCTCCTCTCATACTACCAAGCTGGGGCAGCAAAGTGACCTAAGACAGCCCTGCCTTATAGCTAAGCAGGAGGAAATAACCATGGCTCGCCTCCCTCTATTTTCCGGAGGAAATAAACATGGCTCGCCTCCCTCTATTTTCCCCTTCCATCTGCCACCCCACCAGCCACAGCTGGGACTCTCACCTGGAGCTTCTTTCTAGAGCTCCTTGTATTTCTTGCCACAACAGGCCTTACTCCTAATTTATCATAATAAAGTAGATACTTTATTGTAACATTAATGTATTTTTAGAGAGGTGTGGCAAGAAATGGACGTGTAGGATGGCCTTCTGTTTCGTCTTTGATGAAGCAATGACAGAAACAGACTCAGAGGGTGGCAGGCTTGGTTAGCTGGAATGGGAGTGTCCCTGGAAGTAAATATCATCCTTCTGTGGAAATATAAGAATTGCTGTTTATCACATCTCCACGTTTATAACTGGAAATGTCTCCTTTGGAACTCTACATATTGAATTAATTTTTTTGGTGGTAGTAAGCACTTTAAGGATTGGTGTTGCACTTTGGTTGAACTGGGACTGAACTGACTATTGCACTTTATTAAGTGTCTCTGTGTTGAACTTACTAAGGGAGCATCATGCCTGTGTGGGTGAAGATTTGGATCCAAGTTGTCCTAGTTCAAATCCAACAATGTGACCCAGCTAAGGAGATTCACACATGAACAAGCTTACACACATGGGTATCACTTACAAGACAGAAGCCCTTGACTATGAATCAAATAGACATTTATATTTATATTGTACATTCATCAGACTGTATCTGAGGAAGTGGGCTTTGCACACAAAAGCTTATACCATAAATAAAACTTTGTTGGTCTTAAAGGTGCCACTGAACTCAGATTTTGTTACACATGTATATGCTCATTGGAATGCAGAGGCATGTGAGTATATCCATATTGTATTTATTTGAATAGGATGCACATTAGAATGGGCTTTTGACTGAACATCAGAATCTATGTTCTTATTTAAAGCATTTCACCCAGCACTTCTACCCAATGTAGGGACCTCCTCAGAATTTCACAACTGACCTCAATGCTTAAGAGTACTGTGCTTAAGAGTACACTGTTGGATCAGGGCTCAACACTGTATCCATTACACCCCCACACCTCTAGGAAATGCCATCAGCACTTGTGGGAATTGCATAGCATAGCCCCTGGTAACGTTCTGCTTTAGCTGCATGATTTTAGTCAAAGAGCTAAAGCAAAACCATGGACCAGTTTTGCTCCGGCTATAGTTTTCCGTTGAAAATAGATGCTGCTGCCTTCTCTGTAGGATGTTTCTGTCCCCTGAGTCTTGCACAAGACATAAGACCAGCCAAATACATTTCCATTTCATGCACATTATTTTTAGACTTGTGCTGTATTTGACTTTTTACAAATGCCTTCTAATACAGGTCATTGCTTTTTATATGTCAAATGCAGCTGGGAATGTTCCATATGCTTCAATGATATTGGCGGAGGAAAAATCAATCCCTATGATCCCCTTTCACTTTTCTTTTTCGTTTTTAATGCTGTGTCCATTACTTAAATGGATTCCAGAAAGAAAAGTGCCAGTTCATTTTAGTAACTGAAAAGATTTATCATCCCATTTTGTTTCTCTTGAGGCTTTCTATTTGGGGCATAATTGCTAGTCTTATGGGAGAAAAAAAAATCCAAAGTAGAAGAAGAAGAAAAAGAAATGTCTTAAACTTTAAAAAAGCACCAGAGTTTTCATACTTATAAGATGCAGTGCTCATCTACTTGATGAGCAATGAAGAAGAAGGAAACAGCAGGAGGAAGAGGAGGAGGAGGAGGAGCAAGAAAAGGAGGAGGAGGAGGAGGAGGAGGAGGAGGAGAAGAGATATTAGATTTATTCCCTGCCCTTCACTCGGAGTCTCAGAGCAGCTTACAAACTCCTTTCCCTTCCCCTCCCTGCAACAGATACCCTGTGAGGTAGGTGGGGCTGAGAAAGCTCTGAGAGAGCTGTCCTTGAGAGAACAGCTCTGAGAGAACTTGTGACTGACCCAAGGTCACATCAGCAGCTGCATGTGGAGGAGTGGGGAATCAAAACTGGTTCTCCCAGATTAGAGTCCACACTCTTAACTACTACACCAAATAACAGTTTGGTATATACTGAAGTTCCCCTCAAAGTTGGGCTTGGAGTTCTCCTGGAATTACAATAGATCTACAGACTGCCCTGATCAGTTCCTCGAGAGGTAGGGTTGCCAAATTCTAGATGGTTACAACCACAAATAGACCAGCATTTATAATAGCTGGTTGTATTCTACTGTTAAATTCGAGATGGTGGCTGAAGATCTCCTGGGATTACACCTGATCTCCAGGCCCCAGAGGTGAGTTTACCTGGAGAAAATTGACACTTCAGAAGGTGGACTCTGTGGCTATATACCCCATTGTTGTTCCTCCCCAAACCCCACCCTCCTCAGGTTCCACCCCCCAAAAATCCAGGTATTTCCCAGTCTGGATCTGGCAACCCTATCTGGAGGAAATGATAGCTCCTGAGGGCATACCATAGAGTATAGTAGAAACTGAAATCCTAGGGTGACATAATATCCCCACTGAGCTCCCTCTCCTCCCCAAGCTCTGCCTTTTCCACCCAGACACCCCCAGTCTCTGAGTATTTCCCCAAGCTATTCCCTCTTTGGTACCGATTTGCTTCTTTGCTGCCAGCCCAAATGGAGCAGAAAGCCACTTCCTTTTGCCCTCCCTATGGACTGAGCAGCTTTCATTCCCACTGAGTAGACCTAATGGGAGAGGCAGGCACAAGACCATAGGAACATGAGAAGAGCCCTGCTGGATCAGACCCATAGTACATCATCCAGCATCCTGTCTCACACAGTGGCCAACCAGTTCCTCTGGACAGCCAACAACAGGGCATTGAGGCTGAGGCCTTCCCCTGATGTGGCCTCCTGGCTCTGGGATTCAGAGGATTAGTGCTTTTGAATGTGGAGGTTCCCCTCAGGCATGAGACCACTTGTCTGGGCAATGTTTCAGTGCTCAGGCTGAGTTATTTCTGTCACTGTGGCCAACTGAGGAAAGGTAACTTAGGCCTAGAATAACTAGCCACTCAACTTCTTCTGTGCAGTTAAGACTGCCAGTTAAGATTAAGAGCTCTTGCCTGTGGTGGTAGCCACCACAGACTGACTTTTTCCATGGTGGCACCTCACCTTTGGTATGCCCCCCATGGTAATCTGGTGCCTACTTTTATTGTTCTTTATGTGGAAGGTTGGTAGTTCAGCAGTTCGAGACCCGGGTGCCGCATGACGGAGTGAGCTCCCATCTCTAGTTCCAGCTCCTGCCAACCTAGCAGTTAGAAAGCAAGAAAGTGCAAGTAGATAAATAGGTACCACTTCAGTGGGAAGGTAACAGCACTCCGTGCACTTTGGTGTTTAGTCATGCCGGCCACATGAACACGGAAACGTCATCGGACAGTGCTGTCTCTTCGGCTTTTAAACGGAGATGAGCACCGCAACCCTAGAGTCGGATTCGACTGGCTTTCGAGCAAGGGAACATTTACCTTTATGTATCAAGTAATATATATGGTGAATGCTAGAGATGTACCTGTACACAATGATGGCACTTCTGAGTTGTGCTGGAAGTGGTGTCACAATAATTCCAGTGGTGAACTAGGCCCATGCCAATCCCCAAAGTGGACTGACAGCAACAAGGACCTAGTCAGTAGCCTTCGGGGAACTGGATTTGGCTCCAAGGAACTCCAGTTTCAGATCCCTCCCTCCCCATGCTGTAATCCAGTAGAGATAGTTGATACGGAGTGGATGGATCATCCTTCCATTTCATTTTTCAGTCCTCTGACCAAACTCATTATGTAAAGTATACTCAAGCACATGCACACTCTCTCTTACAATCTCCTAGCCTTTATAGGAAACCTATAGATTACAAGCTGAGCATTCTATTTATTTATTTTATTTATTTAACCTTCGATTTATATACCTCCCTAACCCCCCCCTGGGGGTCTCTGGGCGGTTTACAATTTTAGTAGTGCTAGTCACATATTACAGTCCCTAACTACGGCCACATTCTCAGAGGGGTTGGGTCAGCCTACCAGCACCCAGGTGGTGACGGTTCTTTCTTCGTGGTGTCACAATAATTCCAATGGTGAACTAGGCCCATGCCAACCCCCAAAGTGGACTGACAGCAACAAGGACCTAGTCAGTAGCCTTCGGGGAACTGGATTTGGCTCCAAGGAACTCCAGTTTCAGATCCCACCCTCCCCATGCTGTAATCCAGTAGAGATAGTTGATACGGAGTGGATGGATCATCCTTCCATTTCATTTTTCAGTCCTCTGACCAAACTCATTATGTAAAGTATACTCAAGCACATGCACACTCTCTCTTACAATCTTCTAGCCTTTATAGGAAACCCTATAGATTGCAAGCTGAGCATTCTATCAAGATGCATCGTGTTTTAGAGGCAATGTGTGTTCTCCTTGAATTTTTATGACTTGGGAAGCCTTTTAGAAAGATAGAGATCATTGATGGATGCTGTTAAAATGTGGCCTTTTATTATTTTTTTTGACGTAGAAAAAAAAACGAGTTACGTCCCTTTCCGAAAAGGATTTCCTCCCTTCTTGCTGGAGGGCGAACATATGAAAGTGAGAAAGGGGTGAGATAAACAATCTCAAGACACCGCATTTTCTGTAGGAAATGAAAGTAAGATATTGGTCATAGAACTTTCAACAAATTGAACATTAAATCATGTTTAAAATGAACATGAGCCAGTTTGGTGTAGTGGTTAAGTGCGCGGACTCTAATCTGGGAGAACCGGGTTTGATTCCCCACTCCTCCACTTGCACCTGCTGATGTGACCTTGGGTCAGTCACAAGCTCTGGCACAGCTGTCCTTGAAAAAGAGCAGTTTGTGTCAGAGCTCTCTCAGCCCCACCCACCTCACAGGGTGTCTGTTGTGGGGAGGGGAAGGGAAAGGAGTTTGTAAGCCGCTCTGAGACTCCAAGTGAAGGGCGGGGTATAAATCCAATCTCTTCTTCTTCTTCTTCTTCTTCTTCTTCTTCTTCTTCTTCTTCTTCTTCTTCTTCTTCTTCTTCTTCTTCTTCTTCTTCTTCTTCTTCTAAAATGAACATGAACATCGTTTGATGGCTCTTGCAAATGGAGCTTTAATGAATCTCTATGTCCCTTTCTGAACTAGGGTTAACAGGTCCCAACTGGCCCCTGGTAGGGGATGAGGTTTTGCCAGACCAGGTTGGGAAACTCCTAGAGAATTGGGGTTGGAACCTGAAGAGGACCTCAGCATGGTACAATGCTGTAGACTCCACACCCCAAAGCATCCATTTTCTCCAGTTTGGTACAGTGGTGAGACCCAGTTTGGTATAGTGATTAAGTACGTGGACTCTAATCTGAAAGAGCTGGGTTTGATTCCCCACTCCTCCACTTGCAGCTGCTGGATGATCTTGGGCAAGCCATAGTTCTGAGAAGAGCTGTCCTTGAAAGGGTAGTTTCCCTCAGAGCTCTCTCAGCCCCACCTTCCTCACAGGGTGTCTGTTGTGGGGAGGGGAAAGGAGTTTGTAAGCCGCTCTGAGACTCCGAGTGAAGGGTGGGGAATAAATCCAATCTCCTCTTCTCCTCTCCTCCAGGGGAACTGATACCTGTAGTCTGGAGATAAGCTGCAATTCTGGGGGATTTACAGGTCCCCCCTGGAGGCTGGCATCCCTATTCTGAACACAGTGTACACAAAATGGATTCGATCCAGCCATCTTTCCACTCTATCTCTCCCGTTTCCCCTTGGCTTTTGTCCAAGCAGGTCTTATGATCCCAAGCATAAACTTTGCAATGGTCAAAGGGGACCCCTATTTTTGCAAGCAGGGCAAATGGTTGGATCCCACTCAGTTATGGAGCAATGCAACAATTTTCACTTCATGTTGCTATGGCACTGGTCCTGATCCATTTCTGGTGCCTTCATAGCTGTACATATGTAGTGATGTATGGTACACCATCTTTTGGGTGGGGGGGTAGTGCGTCCATTTGTTTTGTTCTCCTGATTCTTAAAAACGGCCACTTATCCTGCATGTCAAAGGAACGATAAAAATGATTAAATTAGGCTACAAGCAGTTTCCGCTGCTAGCAGGAAGCACAACACTGAAAATATTTCTTGAAAAGTTGTTTTTGCATTGTTTCTTTTAAAGAGCGACATGCGTGCGTGTGGATCTATGCTTCTTTTCATGAAACAGAATTAATTAATAAATAAAAACGAATCCCAAAGCTGTTCTGAGTATGATTAGAGAGAGGATATTTTAAGTCAGTAACATCTGTTCTGCATCAGCTGTACTTCTGAACAGTCTTCAAGGACAGCCCCACACAGAGCACATTGCAATAATCCAGACTAATATTCTTTCTTGCATTTGTGCAGCTGCTTTCATTTCAGTTCCTCACAGTAACATAATGAACATAATATTAAGGTAAGTCTAACAAAGAATACAGCATACAATAAATAATACATCGGATTGCATCTAGTTGTTAACGACGTGCTCCGGAAGGACCAGTGTCATTTTGACATTCCATAAACCAATTGATAAAAATTATTATTTACATTTTTCTTCCTTTCATGCTAGACACATTCGATACAATTTACCCTATGGGCAATTTTTACAGATAAAAAGGAATGCAACACTACCACAAGACTATTATCGAGAAGCTTCTAGAATGCATTTAGATTTTTTTGAGAAGAGGTTTTCCCAAAGACAGGAGGAATAGGTTGGAACATCTTAAAAACACAGAGAGACAACAAGCGGGGGGGGGGGGTTGTTGGGTTATTGTTTACACTCCCATGGCGTATTCCATCAGAAACATAATTTTACATCACTGGCATATTCTCAACAATATCCCAGGATGTGACAATAGGCCCCACATTGGATTTCATAGAACTAAGAGTCTCAAGGATTTATTAATTTGGGCTGATCTTAAACCATTAGAAGGTACTAGTGATTTCCCTAAGGGAACTCTAAGTTTAGAAGGACACGACTTAAGTATGGGTTGGCACGTGTACACGTGGTATGGAAAAGACAAAATACACTCTAATTTTAGTCAACATATGATAGGAGGAGCACTTCTAAAAGTTTGTACGGAGATAAAAGATAGATACGATATTAAAACACCAAAATGGGTCTCCCCTTTGGAAGCATTTATTTATTTATTTATCATTATCACACTTTTACCCCGCCCTCCCACCAAGGCAGCTTAAAATAATTAATACCAATATACAGTTAAAAACCAGTTATCACAACTAATACAATGCCTTACCATAAAACCATAAAACATTACAATAAATTCAACCTATTAAGATTTTGCGGCCATCCGTTATAAAGTGCTAGTGCTTCTGTGGCACGGCCAGTGTGGCCAGGGCTATTAGAACGCTTGTTGGAACAGCTTCTCTTCAAAGACTATGTGATAGAATAAGCTATGAAATTTTGCTGGATTGTAATAACAAACTAAAACCAGAAGAAATATTAATATCTTTATATAAAATTAAATTAACATGGTGGGGAAAAGTACAACTTCAATCTAGATACTCTAAAGACATAATAGTAGGCTTTCAAGAAACCAAATGTTGGAACATTATTTCATATGTGGTTGCGATGTAGCAGAGTACAGGAATATTGGAAAATGATACAGAAAATAATATTAGAAATAATGAACATCAATATGGAATTGTCTCCAGAAATAGCCATATTAAATATTGTACCGGAATGGTATAAATTAAATGTTAAATATTTTATAATCTATATTTTAACATCTGCCAGGATAGTGTTAGCCAAATATTGGAAGCAAAATGAACTTCCCACTAGAGATGAGGTAATCAACAAAATATTAGAGATAGCAGAAATGGAAAAATTAAGCTAAACTTTACAAGGAAAAGATGATAATATCTTTTGGGGAAGATGGGCTTGTTTATATAAATGGATAAATATGGAAAATTCAGACACAAATATGTAAGAGATTTAAATATTCATAATGTAATAAATGTGTATAAAACTGATAAATAAAAACAAAACAAAAAACAGAACCCTGATGAAAAAACAGAAATGGGTATCAGCTGATAAGGCTTCTCGTAAGAAGCAGACGAGTTTTAATTTCTAGTCTTACATCTCATAAGTACATAAGAAGAGCCCTGCTGGATCAAACCAATGCTTCATCTCATCCAGCATCCTGTCTCACACAGTGGCCAACCAGTTCCTCTGGATGGACAATAACAGGGCACAGAGGCTTAAGCCTTCCCCTGATGTTGCCTCCTGGCTCTAGGATCCAGGGGCTTAGTCCCTTCGAATGTGGAGATTCCACCATGGCTAGTAGCCATTTATAGAGTTATCCTCCATTAATCTATCTAATCTATCTGATCTCAAACTGTTCTTAAGCATAGAGGAGCAAGCGACAGTAGAAACATTGACAAGCTTATCAGGTTAGGAAGTTCTGATAAATTTAACTTTGTATTTCCAGTTTCTGTTCAATCTGTGCCATAAAACCAGCTTGCCCTCACCATCTCTCCTCATCTTCTTAAATCAAAATTGAATAGGGCCACAGAGGGACAGTTAGGTCATTTTAAACTCTAGTCTCATGGGAAGGCCACTTAGAATTCAAAGCACTGAGTGAATATGCAGCAAACTTGTCTTGGGCCATCTCGTGATCTCACAAAGTCATGAGGCAACCTTATAGGGATGGACATGAACTACATTTTTGTGATTCAGTTAGGTTTGTGGTTCATGTCTGAGGCATGAACCAAATCACAAACCCATACAAACAGGGAGGCTGGTTCACAAACCAACCCCGGTTTGTGTCAGTTCGTGAACCATTTAAAGTTTAAACCTCTGCCTTCTGCTCCTCCAGGCTTTTTGCAGGGAGCAGAAAGCAGGGATTTCCAACAGCTAAGTGGTGGGGAATGCTGTTCAGTAGTTCGGTTTAAATGACTGTTTTTAGTGAAGAGCAGAAAACAGGGGCAAACCCCTGCTTTCTGCTCTTCATGAACCAACACGGATAGCATCAGAACTTGTGGAAGTTTGTAGCAGTTCTTCAGTTTGCGAACATCACTTCATGAACCACAAACAGGTCAAAATTCATGATGAAATTTAGTTCATTAGCCCATTTGTGCCCATCCCCACTACCTTATGCTGAGAGATTATTGATCTGTCAAGTTCAGTATTGGCTACTCAGACTGGCAGGTGATCTCCAAGGACTTAGATGGAGGTCTTACTACTACTGGATCATAAGAACATAAGAAGAGCCCTGCTGGATCCGACCAATGCTCCATCTTGGCCAAAATCCTGTCTCACACAGAAGCCAACCAGTTCCTCTGGAGGGCCAACAACAGGGTATGGAGGCCAAGACCTTCCCCTGACATTGCCTCCTGACTCTGGGATGCAGAGGTTTAGTGCCCCTGGATGTTGAGGTTCCCCTCAGTCACCATGGCTAGTAGCCACTGATAGACTCATCCTCCACGAATCTATCTAATCCACTATGATAGCTGTTTATTCCCATGGCCATCACAACATCGTCCGGCAGTGAATTCCACTTTTTAATCACCCTCTGTGTGAAGTAGTATTTCCTTTTAACTGGAGATGTCAGGAATTGAACCTTGGACCATCGGCATGCTAAGCAGATGTTCTACCACTGAACCATGGTCCCTTCCCATTTCTGGAAACCAAAATGCATAGTTGCTCTTTACGTACATGGTCCCTTTCCATTTCTGGAAACCAAAATTCATACTTGCTCTTTACGTGTGTGTGAGTTGCTCTTTACGTGTGTGTGAGTGTGTGTACACACAGAGAGAGAGCGAGAGAGCGCCTCCATTGGAGGTTCCCTATTGAGCCCAGGAGCTGGGGCTCCAGACTTCCATCCCAGAGTCCAGCCCAATGGGCTTATTGTGTGGCACTAAAAGAGCAGCCATTTCTGTAAGACTCACACATGTTCTCAAATCAACAAAAATGATATGTGCTGGAAGCCACCAGAAGTGTCGGGTGTTAGTCCAAATAGCAAATAATCAGAAACAGAAGTACATAACTTTTTTTCCCCCCGTGCAATCTTTCCGAAACTGGGAAAACAACGAAGAGTCTTCTTTCCTCCTTCCCTTCTAGCATTCCCTAGCTGGCTTTCATGTGCTGTATCTAATTCAGTTTATTGGTCCCCCCCCCTTCTAAATGAACTACTTACATGTATATTTTTATAATATACTAAATGTTAATAAAGGCCAATGAGTTTGTGGATGGAAATTTGCTTAAATCATTATCGCTTATATCTGAGATGTCCTAGGGAATCTTTGAGAACCTCTGTGAAATTTTAAATACCATGGAAGGGACATTATTGCTCGTCTCAGATGCCTATTTATTAGGCATGAGACATAATTGAAACAATCAGCGCCATTAAAGAAGGATCCTTATATCTTTTTCTTTCAAAAAGCAAACGTTAACCATCCATGAAATAAATGGAAGGTGAGAAATCAGTAAATTTAATGGCATAATGAGAAGGCTGTTAACGCGACTTTCATTCCTATCAAAGCACCACCACCACCACATTTCCCTTTCTCCCAGTCAGATGGCCTGACATCTAGGAAACGACTGATCAAAAGAGCTTTCGTTTCTTATATCTAGCCAGTCTTCAGCTGCGCGATTCACTGAGTATGTGAGTAAGAAGGTGGCACGTTTTAATATCATGACCAAAAGAATGAGTGGCGCACACACACACAAAGTTCCATGCATTCCAGGGAACATCCTAAACCGGCTGTCTGGGGTGATGCCTTCCACCCCCACACTTACCTCCAAGAAGCCGGAGGCCTCCAGACCATGCCAAGAGAGACTTCCAGAGAGGGCCGCAGAAGCCTGGCCTGGTGCCACAGGAGCAGCTCCCACAATGGTCAGAAATGCCAGGCAGGGAGCAGAGGCACGGGGCAAGAAGAGTGGCAGAGGGGCAGTAGAACCCACCACAGCACTCCAAAGGGATCTGTCAAGGATGGGCAAGTGGGCGTCAACATGGCATTACATCTAGTTCTTTGAACATCAGAACACAAGCTCTCAAATTAATGATGCATCGGCATCATACTCCTTTAAAGTTGCACCATATCAACAAAGAATGCTCACCTTTGTGCTGGAGAGGGTGCAGAGAACAAGCTGACTATATCCATCGTTGGTGGTCCTGCAAAGCAATAAAAGAATTCTGGTCATTAAAAAAACAAAACACTATTAGCACAATAACACACGTAGACTTACCTCTTTCCCCTGAATTGATATTGGTAGACTTGTGGCAAGATGTTAATATTCTTGCAATACGTAAGGACTTAATTTCCACTTTGCTGATGGCTGCCAAGATGGTAATTGCTAGTAATTGGAAAGGCAATAACTCACTCACTCTCCACCGATGGTACATGAAGGTTTGGGAATACTATGCCCTAGAAAAAATAAATATCTCTATAAAACCCGGGGCAACTGACAAAAAACATTCCCTATTCTTTGCAAAATGGTTAGATTTTATGGAAACTTCGCTTTCAAAACCTTCTCCTTCTACATCCTCAATTCCCTTAAAGTATAAAGAAATCATAGCGATATTTTAAGCTATACTGTTACCCTGTCCATGTGTCAGTTCATGTGTCAGTTTTTGTGTTTAATAGTTCAGGTTAAAGTTTAACTAATCTGCATTTTTATGGCTCAGCATTTGAAACAGGATTTCTACTATAAGAGTGTCTCATAAAATGTACTTACCTTGTTGTAGAGATCTGTATTATTGAAGTTGATTTTCAATGAGATTTATACTTGTATGCAATGTTATATGGAAAATGTATAAAATAAAATAAGACTAACAAAATATGTGGCAGGGTATGAGCTTTCATGAGTCACTGCTCACTTCTTCTTGATCTAACAATATATAGGTTAATAATCATAGGTCCTGATCCAACATTGGTGTCTCTTATGTTCTTAGCTGATGGCCAATTCCTCATCTGTTGTGGGAGCCAGGAAGGGCAGGCCAGGGAACAGGCTGCAGTAGCCTCCTTAGGCCAGCAGAATGAAGAGGAAGACACAAGAGCTGGGATTAATTAATGGCCACTTGCGGCAAGGGTGTCAACTTGGTTGTGGACTTCAAGCAAGGCAGATGTTGCCCCTCCAGCCACCTCCTTGCCTTATGTTGGGCGAGCCCCCCTGCCCTCGATATGAGTCATGCCTCTTGGCTTGCCTGCGGCTGGCAAAGCTAACTGGAAACCACCCTATAAGGCTCCAGCCTCCACGGGCCATGGAACTTGCTGAAGGACAAAGCCCTGCCAAAACAGCACCAATGGCAGCCCCCATTCCCTTACCCGGGCTGTGAAACTCTCAGGAAGATCCTGATGGAACCCTTTCCCCCAATACAGGGTAGGTGTTCTATGGTCCTCACCATATCCACTTTACCTCTTTCCTCACCAATCTGCCACAGCCAAGGCCGAACCTCTGCTTAGGACCCTGTGCCCACCGGGCAGCCCAAGGCAGCCCTTGCTGCAGATCTTCCAAAAAGATGTCATTTCCCTTCTTTGACAGGTGTACACCATCCCCCGGGTGCAGGTCCTCGCATCCTGGCCATATTCCAGGGTGCAGCAAGAATTGTCCCAAACCCCCATCCACGGCCTTACACAGCTCCCTATTCACCTTCTTCTGAGTCCTGGCCATGCGTCCAGGATCACCAACCCCTTGCCACACCCTCCGTGGCAGGATGGCAGACCATGCGATCAGCGCACCTGGCCACTGGCATCTGACGAGCTCCAAGTCGACCTTGGCTTGCAGCATAATTGCCTTTCCCCTCATCGGGCCCAGATCATTTCCACCCAGGTGGACCAGCAATACATGAGCTGGAGGACCCTTCCTCTCCTCGAACAACAGTGGGAGGAGCCCTGCCCACTGCATGCCCTAACATCCCAACCGGTCCACTCTACCCACCTTGATGATCCAAAACTGTGACCGAACATGGCGTCTCCGGGCCCGATGAGCCACCCAAAAGACCGTACTGTGGCCACAAATTAGGACACTCTTCCTCTCCTGGCTGCTCAACATGCCTGTTATGTATTGTGATAGAACCGGACTTGCGAACAGGCTTGCAACGGACATGCGAAATAGCAGAGCTTAGAACGCATAACAATAGAAGGCTAGGATCCTAGAATGAACTAATAGATTTACCCGGATCCTAGTAATAGCTAATTGCTTAACAATACCATGTAAATAGCCTATCGTTGGGAGTGGGGGGGTGTTGGGTATGGTGCGTGGTACGAATATAAGCAGGGCTCTGACCCTGCAAGTTTGTCTTAGTTTTTGGAGCTGAAACCACTTAATAAACGTGAGCTAATCACTCTACGCATCTGAACCCAGTATATTTCAATGCCTGTAAAAAGAAACACACACAGGTAACTCCAGCCCCACCCATCACCATGCCAGCGGGCGGATGTAGGATGTATAGCTCCTTGATCTCCACCACCCCAGCCATTGAATGTCCAGCCCAGAGTAGCCCATCACCACTGTAGTGGAAGTGGCCCTGATCCTGAAGGAGTGCATCCCAAAATGGATGTGCTCCATTTCCCAACCCCCCAGCACCTGCTTGGTCATTGTCCAAAACTGAAAACTGGTCAGCGGGCTAGCATCACCGCACACAAACAAGGGGCCTCCCACAGTGCCCCACACAGACAGGTACTTGTGGAGCGCCTTGACCAGGCAGAGCTCCCTATCTTTGCAGGGCCCAATGGGTACCTTGACCCCCTTCTGGGCCTGATCTATCTTTGATTTCTGCACTCTGATGTGAATGCCACCCCCTACAAAACAGATATCCTGCACCTGTAAGGCCCTTCCCGACCCATCCGTCCATGAACTGACCACCAGCTCACTCACCCTGAGGGCTCCATAAGACATCACAAGGGCTGCTGCATGGAAAAGTCACACTTCATATGCTGAAACGCACACAGACGCCCATGCAGAGCACAACCCTTTCAAGCTAGGAGGGGGATATGGGCTCCCTCATGTTCATCCACACCTTGCCTACCTGGCCCAACCCACGAGAAATCTTCCAGCTGCAGAAGTCACCCGTGGCCTCCTGAAGTCCCTTGGCCTGGCTCGTAAAGGCCAAAGGCTGCCAGGCTACCATGGATTGACCGCTCTGCCAGCCCCTTATCTCTTAATTCCACATAGTATTGGATCAAATGGACCACCAGGATTGGCCAGACCCCTTGCAACCTGACCTGCCCCCTGAAGGACTCGACTGCCTGCCTGCCTGGGCATATGCTCTCCTGGTGCTAGGCACCAGAGCCATCTCTACCACCTGTTCAGCCTCAGCTTTCCAAGCTGCCACAGTTCCGGCTGCATCCTACTTGGGTGAGGGTCGGCCTCTGGGGCCAACTGCTGAAACCTCTCCATCTGTTTACAAGACAGAGTGTCAGCGACCCCACTGTTGATCCCAGGTACATGCCTGGCCTTGAACAAGATGTTAGCCTGAAGACTGTGACCAGTATGGCAAAGAATTTGAGACAAGTCAAGTCCCTGGTGAGGCACACCCGCACCCAAGCTGTCAGCCAGTCGTCTGCACACCAGTACCTCCACAATGTATACTAAAGCCCAAGGAGCCGGCTGCATCAGACAAAACCTGTAGCTCGGCCTCGATGCTCATTTCCTCATGCCAGAAGGAAACCCTGTTGAAATCCCACAAGAAATTGTTCCATTCCTCCAAGTCCCCTGGGGGGACCACAATCTGACCATAAGGTCACAAAACCACCACAGAAAGGCCGTGCCAAGTGCCACACCCCTTCAGGCAAAGTTAAGGTGACCCTACTAACTGCTTAAGCTCCACCAGAGCGACCTTTCTCTGACCTGCCATGGCGGTGAACCGTGTGTGCAGATCCTGCACCCTTGAGGACCTCTGACAGCCTGGGATAGCTGCTGGCCAGTATCCATTTCTGTGCCCAGGAACATCAAAACTGTGGCTGGCCCTTCAGCCTTTTCCTGAGCTAATGGAACACCCAGCTCCTCGGCAATCCCCATAAATGCCCACAGCATCCTTGCACACTGGTCCGTGCCCTGGGGGCCCACAAACAGAAAATTGTCCAGGTAGTGGGCTGTGTCTGCCACACTAGTCCAGTGCTGCAGTGCCTCCTCGAGGAAAATACTAAAGTGCTTGAAGGCCGAGCACGAAATGGATCAATCCACTGGGAGTGCCCTATTTATATAAAATGGCTGTCATTTTGACAGGCGCAGGTTTGGGAGCTTCAGGCATTTATAAAATGGGTTCTGTGCAATCTAGAGACTTGGAGGAGCATCCGGGGGGAGGTCCCCTGTGAGTTTGGTGCTTCTAGCTTGCCCCGGATTCATTCTATACACTCCTGAACGTCCTGACAGGCAGTCATTTTGACAGGCACAGGTTCATAGTTTACGGAATGGGACACCAACCTCACAGGGGATCTCTGGCTGACTCTCCACTACTTGCCTCCCAAATTTGCTGTGGGTTGGATTTTCCTGATGCATGCCTATCCCTGCTAAACACCTGTAACCGGAAGGGAAACAGATGCTCAGCCCCAATCTTATGCAGCTAGCGCACATCATGCAATACACGCGCAATTGATGCACGTTAAAATGTGCGGTAGATTTTATCAATCAAATTGGCGGCATCAAATGGTGCAGTAATAAAGTCACCTGGGCGCCTTCTGCATGTTGGAAAATCAGCATCCAAATGGAGATGCTCCTGTCCAGCCATTAAGTTTGCAAAAATTCAATAGTAATCCTTGTTGTGTGCTGAGAATATACCCGTTTTATTGGCGGGCAAACTTGCCTTGTGCGGCACGAATGGCCAGGCACTGCTGGCTTTGAAAGTGATGCAAGTGAAAACCGGCCCAAGCTGTAGTCTTTTATGTCAGTGATTAAATGCAGGCTCTTGCCATTTCATATAGATGTTTCAGTAGGCAATTTGAGTAGGAAATGGCCCTCCAGTCCAAGTGGGAAGCTATTATTCTCGCTATCTCTTAGGAAGCCTTTAGAAGGACATTTGGCTTTTTTGTTCCTTTCTTAATAGCTTCTATTGTCACAGCTGCATTTCACGCCATCATTTATAAGCCAATAGTGATAATGATTTAACCTTGGATTAATCTTCACCAGCCATTTGACAATCGCCAATAAGCGGGGATATAAATTACTGATAAAAGAAATAAAAGCCGTACACTTGGAGCATGAGTGTAATTCGGAGAGTCCATAAAACATTTACCTCGCAATAGATCTTGGCACACTGGAAACATTAATCCCCTTGTTTGATTGGGTGAGCATCTACTTTAGGAGAAGTTAATATGACCATTTTAGTTTCTTTATTATTTTGAGGGGGGGTTTACTATCATGACTTTGGCTTCAACACATCTTTTTACTGAGGGTGCTGATGATTCTTGCATCTCTTGTATGCTGTTGATAATCTATATTTATGCCCCAGGACCTTGAAGATCCCCCTCCTCCTGTACTTTTTGGCCCACAAGTTAAGGTTTGCCTCCCAAACTCTGTTGAAAAAGGTTGTGACCAGAGACGGGGCTTTTTCATTGGTGGCACCTCCCATTTGGAATGACCTTATCCTAGAAGATCACCTGGTGTCTACTTTACTGTCCTTTAGGCACCAGGCCAAAAGATTTGCTTTTACCCAGGTCTTTAACTCAGGGGCTCCAACTATATACGTAGAATGTTTATATATAGAATGTATGCATCTATCTATCATCTATCTATCTATCCATCTATCCATCTTTCTATCCATCTATCCATCTTTCTATCCATCTATCCATCTTTCTATCCATCTTTCTATCCATCTATCCATCTTTCCATCCATCCATCATCTATCTATCTATCTATCTATCTATCTATCTATCTATCTATCTATCTATCTATCTATCCATCTATCCATCTATCCATCTATCCATCTATCCATCTATCCATCCATCATCTAAGCAACTTCTATTTGCTTATGCTTACCAAGGTTCAACCAAAATACAGGGAGAGGCTGCTAAGCTCTGATAATATTACTAGAGTGAGATTTCTAAAGAGTAGGGAAGAAGTTATTTCTAATTACCATCACATTACCATCAACGACCACTACTAATATCTGTGGTGGAGGCTGGCTGCAGTGAGATCGAGCCAAAACTGCCTAGGAGCCTGTAATTGCCTGAGCCTGCATGACATGTCACGCCATCTTGGTTAATCATCATGGAGTGCACTTTATTCGGAAATCATCGATAGTTTAAATGTTTTAACAGTGTTAAATGTTTTAAGTTTTAAATGTTTTGACTGTACATGAAATGTGGCACACTGTGCCAGGCAATGTGAACCGCCCTGAGTCCGCTTGCGGGGAGGGCGGGTTATAAATACAACAAATAAATAACTAAATAATTAAAGCAGAGTCAGGTTTGGGGTTGCCAACATCCAGGTAATATTACAACAAACAGGACCACGGTGTATAATAGCTAGTAAAGCAGTAAATCACCGTGTACAATTAAACAATATTTGTTGGTTTTTATATGCAATGTTTAGAATTCAATTATTAACACAATTACAACAATAACACTACAATATGCAATATAAAGCTTAGCAGTACGTACAGAGTAATACAGTACTAGTTACAGACAAATGACGGAGTTCTAGTACACATCCGTTTGTGTGTCCTTCTTCAGGTTTGTCATTCTGTAATTATTTCTTCATTAGAATGAAGTGCTGCAAGCTGCAATGGTGTGTAACATGCTTAATAACCAAAGACATAAAAATTACTCTAATATATAGAGGAGCATTTTACATTTTATAACCTCCTCCATATTTCAAAATGCTAATTCTTATACAATTTTTTGATGTACGCTACCACGCTTAGATTCTAGAAAAAAGCAGACAAGCACAATATGTATTACACAGTTCTCCAATGACAACACATACAAAAAAAAATCAAAATAAAGAGAACATTTTAAAATTTACCAACCTATAGCAATCTCTAATGTGACTGGGTCTACAGCATTTAATAATTGGCTAAGCTTCCCTCAGTGTGGCACAATGTCTCAATGGAAAATTTGTAGGCTGCAACAGTTGTTATGTTTTAAGATGGCATGTTCTATCTTAAAGGTACCCTGACCATTTACAGAAAAGAACTCAAGTCTAATTCTTGATTTAATCCTGATGGAATCAGTGTGTGTAGCCTGAAGATAAATTCAGCTTCTCTTTTTAATAAAACCCGGGATTTAAGGGAAGGGAAGGGAAAACCAAAAAATAGGTTTGGAAGCCCAAGCTGTAATCACAAAGTGAAGGAGGAGATACCTTGTGGAATACTCAACAGGTTTCTGAAGAATTTGACTTGAAGAAAATCAAGATGTTCTATATGACCAGTATACGACACTGGAGCAGCATATTTGATGACCAAATGTGTAATTGCTCCATAAAGGATCATAAGTGTTGAAACAAATTGCCCTCCTTTGCAGTAAAAGATTTTTTAAAAGAAAATAAAAGAGGAGTTTAACGTCTAAAATTAAGATATTAGACTACCGATTTCCCTTTTTGAGACATCTGGTCAGCTTGGAAATACATCTAATATATTACAGTACTAAATTTAGTATCAAATGTGATTTGCTGTTCTTGGCTAGGAATCTGTTTCATAGGCCAGTAGGTGGAGCTGCAGGAGAGACAAGAAATTAGAAAATCCCCAAGATCAGTGAATTTCCTCCCTTGCTCACGCACACTGGTCCTCTCACAGTATCTATCTATGTGGTATTTTTAGTAGTCTGTGATATTAAAGCATCACATGAGATATAAATGATTGTTTTGTACAGGACTGCACCCTTCCAGAAACATAATTCAATCCCATACAGAGTGACTTTTGTCTAGGCCCACTGGAGTCAATGGATGGAGACAAAATAGTAACTTTGCGCAGTACTGTAATGTGTTGAACCTCCACCGAAATCCCTGCAGTATTTTTTGTCTGAGCAAGGGCCTCCACATTTACCTTTGCATTGGCAAAATCAGGGACAGGCAAGCACATTCACTTGATTTACAAAAGTGTTCTACTCCAATGAGCCGTGCATCATCACAGGAACATACTTCTATAACAACATAAGTCAGATTTAGGGCTCTTATCTGAGAACACATAGGGTCGCCAGGTCCCCCCTAGGCCCCAAGTGGGGGGTGAAGGGTAGGGTGGCCAGATCCTGGTTGGGAAACTCCTGGAGATTTGGGGGTGAAGACAGGAGAGAACCTCAGTGGGGTACAATGTTATAGAGTCCACCCTCCAAAGCATCCATTTCCTCCAGGTCAGGGGTCATTTTGTAAAAAAAGAGGTGCAAGAACTCATTAGCATAGCTCATTAGCATAACTTATTTGCATATGCCACACCCCCTGACATCACCGGACGTGTGTCAGAAGGCAACACCCACTGCTCAGGTTCCACTGGACTGTTTTGGATTGCTAGCTATTGGGGGGGGGGAGAATGTGCAGATCCACCCTCACAGAGGAGGGAGAGCTTGTACCTGAATAAGACTTGGTCTTAAAGGTGCCATGGACTGTTTTGGACTGGGGGGCCGGGAGGGGGCTCTGCAACTTACCTGCCTGCTTCTTGCTCTGACTGAGGGCTGCTGGGAGCAGGGGGTGGGGCTTGTTGCATGTGCCCGGCCCCTCGGCTCTTTACTGCCAGAGCTCCACTCCTGTGCGCTCCTGCAGGAAATGACCCATGCTCCAGGGGAACATATCTCTGTAGTCTGGGGATAAGCTATAGTTCTGGGGGATCCCCAGGCCCCACCTGGAGGCTGGCTAGGTTTGCCAACCCCCCCAGCTTTTGGGGGGGTTCTACCCACCTGCCCCGCCCCCAAGCCCCAACGATATCTCTATAGTCTGGGGTTGAGCTATAGTTCTGGGGGATCCCCAGGCTCCACCTTGAGGCTGGCTAGGGTTGCCAAAAAACCCCAGTTTGGCAGGAGTCCCCCGCTTTTGGGGGGGTTCTACCCACCTACCCCCAAGCCCCAACACCCACAGCCACCCCTCTCCCTCCGGCTCCCTAGACATAAAGGGGCTCCCTTTAAGTGCGGGGAGCCGGCAGGAAAGGGCCCTGCACACCTGCAATGCCATTCGGAGATCAGGCAGGTGGGGGATGTCATCATGTGGGGAGGCCCTGCCCCCTCCAGGAACGCCCCCCCAAGTCCCCCACTGGGGGCGAAGATGAACCTGGCAACCCTAAGGCTGGCACTCCTAAGCACACCTGTTTTTCTCCTAAAATGTGATCTATGATCTCGAGTGTCATGGAGTGGGGGAGAGGGAAGGGACAGTTCCCTGTCCCTCTTATAACATGCACACAAATTAACTTCTCTACATTTGGTTGTTGTTAGCTCTACCATCAACCAGTTCTTAAAATACACTGGCTTGGGGCAGTGGGCATTTCTGCTGACAGAAGGAATTAGTGTTCTGGAGTGGGGGAGAGGGAAGGGACAGTTCCCTGTCCCTCTTATAACATGCGCAAGAATTAACTTCTCTACATTTGGTTATTGTTAGCTCTACCATCAACCAGTTCCTAAAATACACTGGCTTGGGCCCAGTGGGCATTTCTGCTGACAGAAGGAATTTCCACCCAGGGTATGGGACCACCACGTCCCAAGACTGCCTCCTGGCCACATTGCAGCAGCGCTCACATGACACTAGCCAGGTTTGTTTGCTGGAATGGGAGGGAAGGCGGCATGGTATAGTCGGATCTCAGAAGCTAAGCGAGGTCTGTACATGGAAGGGAAACTTCCGAGAAAGTCTCTGAAGAGGAAGATCAAGGTGGGCAGTCATACTGAGATCTCCATGCCTACTACCCCTCTGCATATCCTGCCTAACCCAATCATGCCCGCTTTTGTCATTCACTCGCTATTGTCATTTGGCATCTGGAATCACTCTGCTCTCCAATTAAAAGGGCAAATGGACTCCCATTCTAGCTGTATCGGAAGAAGGGAGCCGTGACTCACAAAAGTGTCATAGCATCCAGAAAAGGAGGTCGGTTTTTTCTTTGCAGATGCAGAAAAAAGCTTTTGACAACTTAAACTGGGACTTTATGTACTGTGTGATGGAAAAAAAATGGATATTGGAGAATCATTTAGGAATATTATAGAAGCAATCTACTCGGAGCAAAAAGCAGCGTTGGTAATAAATACGGAGGTGACGGAGCATTTTAAAGTACAAAAAGGGACGAGGCAAGGATGCCCGCTATCTTCATTGTTATTTATATGGATGTTGGAAATATTGTTGGGACAGGTCAGAGAAGACAAAGAAATTAAGGGCTTGACCAACAAAGGATTTTCTTACAAGTATAGAGCTTTTGCAGATGATGTAATGTTTATGGTAGAAGATCCTGTATTGAAGCTACCGTTGCTTTTGGAAAAGATAAAAAAGTTTGGAGACTTAGCAGGTTTCTATGTAAACAAAAATAAATCCAAGGTGATGTGTAAAAATATGAAGGGTAAGAAGCAGGAGGAACTGCAGGAGATGTTACAGTGTGAAGTTGTCAAAAGGTTGTCACAGTGTGAAGTTGTCAAAAAGACTAAGTATTTAGGTATTGACTTGACAATGAAGAATATAGATCTTTTTAAGAATAACTATGACAAACTTTGGTCTCAAATTCAACAGGACATACAAAAATGGAATACCTTAAATTTGTCGCTTTTGGGGAGGATTTCAGTGGTAAAAATGAATATTTTACCACGTTTGATGTTTTTATTCCAGACAATCCCAATAGTGAGAGATGTTAAAATATTGAATGCTTGGCAGAAAGAACTTTCTAAATTTGTCTGGGCAGGGAGAAAACCGAGGATTAAGCTGAAGATATTATGCGATGCGAAACAAAAGTGTCATAGCCTGCCACAAATCTAAGGTGCTACTGGACTCTTGCTCTTTTCTACTTCAGTAGAGGAAGGCAAGGGCAATTCATCTCTGCTTCTCACTTGCCTCGAAAGCCCCTTGCTGGGATTGCCATAAATCAAACGGGACGTGATGGCATTTACACACACACACACAGGACTCCCACCAATCAGCTGTTAGATAGGAAGTGTTATGTACGCGGACCGCCACCAGGGGTCTGTGGCTACCATCAGGAGCTTAGCTCCTCTAAACAATAGGAACCTAGGATCCTAGTTCCCCCAGCATTCACCAATGGCAACTTTGGTGGGAAATTCAAACCCTCCAACGGGAGTGTGGGTGCGCTGGGTGGGTGTGTATATAGTTGGCCTTGCAGGGCTGTTTTTCCTGTGTGAATTACAATAAACGTGTGTCGTTGTCTGAGTCCTCCATGCGGTGAACCCAGTACTTTACAGGAAGGGAGTAAGTGGGGCTGGTGTGCCTATCTTTCCTTCCCTGATTGACAGGTTTCTAGTTTTGCTTCTCATCCTATGAGTGCACATTCCAATTTCCCCTCCCCATGGAGTATCTCATTCAGCTGTTTACTTGGCTAGATCCAGACACCCATCCATTTAGTAAAGTAACTTGCTTTCAAATTCTTACCAAAGGAAAACAGAAAATAAAGTTTCAGTTGAAATCTGGGGAACGGAAGCAGGAAGGGGGCAAAATGCCATCGTTGGCAACATCATTTTAAATAAGCATCTCTTAATTGCCGTGCTTCATTAGTATGCCAGACTCATCCCGAAACAAGCTTAGTTTAATCCCTTTCATGCTATTGTTGGCGTTAACCTGTACACTTCTCTCGATAAATCAGTTAAGCTCCTTATTTGGGGAGATTATTTCATTAATTGATGGCCTGCTGCTGAAAACAAAGCAAAACAAAAAAAACTCAAAATGTGTTTTGCCCCTGGGGGGTTTAAAACATTTGTGTCCACATTTTGACAATGAAATCCTCTTTCGTTCTGGCTGTAGCTGTTGTAAAAACATGCAGCATTTTGTAAAAACAACTGGAAAGCCCATCATCCCAGAACAAAACTCTGTAACGTGGGAAAGAAAGCAAATTCCTACCTTAATTCTGGTGGAATGTTTGTTTAAGGGATGGTGCATGTGGGTACATTTCGCAGAGGCACATTGCATCCATACATATGGGATGCCTCTGTAGAGGCAGAATATGGGCAAGTTTTGCCAAATCTCTGGCTTGGATTCTAATCACCACCCCCTTTCTCCCCCAGCTAAGCATTTTTTCACTCATGGAAGAGGAGGAATGTAATTTGTGCTGTCTTCCCTTCTCCCCACAGACCCCACTTGGTCCTAGGACTTACAATATTCTCCCTCCTGCATGTTATCCATACACAACAACCCCATGAAGTAGGTTAGTCTGAGAAAGAATGGCTGAGTGGGCATTTGAACCTGAGGCTCCCAGATCTTTGTCTGACAAATGGCTGGAATGATACCATTTATCTAATGCTGCTCTGGTCATGCTGTATAGGATCCAAACCATAATGTTTTTGCTACAGCAGTGCTGTACTTTCACCCAGGGCTTTTTTTGTAGAAAAAGCCCAGCAGGAACTCATTAGCATAATAAGCCATACCCAACAGCAGAAACTCATTTGCATATTAGGCCACACCCCTGATAGTGCAGCTCATTCGCACATTAGGCCACACCCCCATGTTACCAGAAGTGTGCTCATCCAGCCACACCCACCTTTTGCTTCTTATTCTGTTTACCTTGTTTGTTGTCAAAACCCAGGGCTTTTTTGTAGCAGGAGCCCTTTGCATGTTAGGCCCCCCCCCCCCGAATGTAGCCAATCCGAATGAGTTTCTGCTGTTGGGTGTGGCCTGTTATGCTAATGAGCTCCTGCTGGGCGTGGCCAACTCAGGCGCCAGCTGGAACTCTGTTCCTATGTGTTCCTGCCCAAAAATAGCCCTGCTTTCACCCATTGGAAAGATGGCCGTTCATTTATATGGAGAAAGTCCTTTTTAATCTGGCTTGTCCTCATCCATCTCCTCACAAATGCAAATCAATGTTATGCCATTTCTGGCCCAAAACTTTATCCATGGGGTCATCCCAGTATGTTTTTGCCAGCCACTTGGGCTTAGAGTTTCACGAGTTGTTCAACCTGTTAATCTTGACAGCAAACAACATGTCCACATAACAGTCACCTCCAGATTGGATTATTGTAACTCGCTCTATGCTGGTTTGCTCTTGAGACTGATCGAAAAAACTCCAGCTGGTCCAGAATGCGGTGGTGCAGGTCTTGACAGGAACACCATGGATGGCACATATTCAACCTGTGCAGCGCCAGGTGCATTGGATCCTGGTGGAGTACCAGGTCGGGGTTTTGGTATTGACCCCTAAGTCCTTGAGCAGTATATATCTTCAGGACTGCTTCCTCTGGTATGTCCCTTGAAGAGGAGGAGGATGAAATTGGATTTATACCCCGCCCTTCACTTGGAGTCTCAGAGCAGCTTACAAACTCCTTTCCCTTCCCCTCCCCACAACAGACACCCTGTGAGATGGGTGGAGCTGAGAGAGCTCTTTCGAGGAGGAGGAGAAGACGAAGAAGAAGAAGAGATTGGATTCATACCCCGCCCTTCACTCAGAGTCTCAGAGCGGCTGACTCCTCCCAGATTAGAGTCCATGCACTTAGCCACTACACCAAACTGGCTTTACACTTTACTAAGAACCATCTACTGGTGATCCCTAGCCCTAAAGACATCTGTCTTTCCTTGACCTCCCACCTGGCAGAACTCTCTGCCAAATAACATCCACACCCTTTGGTACCTTATGCAGTTCCACAGGGTGTGCAAGAGAGTTGTTCCTCCAGGTGTTCCTCCAGGTTTTTGGTTGAGGACAGCAACGGGTTCCACATTATATGGCACTCCCCTCCCCTCCCCTCCCCCATCCTGCTTTCTTTCGCCTGCTGCAAGACAGTAACACATATCATTTTTATTTTGGCACAATCTGATGTTATTTCTAACATTTAACTGCTTTATTTTTTTTTGGAATTTAAATTGTATATCTTCTGTTGTTAACCACCCTGAGCTCTGTGAATTCAGGGAAGGGCAGTATATAAATTGAAATTATAAATAAATGAAATGACCCATCCATCTCAGTTTTGCATCATATGTCATGTATATTGCATCGGTTACTCCTGTATGTTTTCAGATATGTTCATTCTAGGGTTGACCAGGCCTGGAAACTGGCAGGAGGGCTGGGTGTGGGGACATGGGGGGGCATGTGATGTTGATACATCACTTCTAAGGAGAAACAAGAAATGGCACAGGGTAGCTCTAGGAATCGTTAAAACTCTATGGTAAAAGCATAGAGTTTCCGGCAATTCCTAGACCTACCCTACATCACTTCCTGTTTTTGCCAGGAAAATACATATCCCAACAGGAGACCTCCCACCATAGTGGGAGCTCTGGGAGCCCTTCCTCATTCATTCCATCCTGAATGGAGAAAAGTGGGTCTGGAAGTACCATTGGAATGAGGACCAAACCTGCATTTGAGGATCCCTGTATGTCAGGAAGGGGACAATTTCTGCACCTCCCAATTACCATATTTTTCGGACCATAAGACGCACCTGACCATAAGACGCACCTAGTTTTTAGAGGAGGAAAACAGGGAAAAAAATATTCTGAACCCTGGGGCTCAGTATTCGGTCCATAAGACGCACACACTTTTCCCCTCACTTTTTTTGGAAGAAAAAGTGCGTCTTATGGTCCAAAAAATACGGTATGTTCTGCATTACAGACCATATAGTTTGACCGGCAGAAATGAGAATGCTTCCAAAATATGAAATGTCTTTCAAGATTCTGGAATTGCAAACAAACTCGTCTTTCTTCCAGATTGAAACTGGTGCCTTAGGATCCCTCCGTTGTTTTATTACTGAAGATTCTGAACTGTGCAGAGACTAACGAATTGTTCATGGCAGCTTTGCGTTCCTTCAGTTAGTTTCTCCTGGTATATCCCCAACACAAAGATGCACAGAAACACTCCAGATGAGACATTTTGATGATGATTGTATAACATTTGTATCCAGATTCTTTTATTATTGGGTTTTACCAATGTGCAGGAGCGAGACAGCAGAAATGCTGCACAAAAAGAATCTGGATGCAATTAATTAATCTTAATGCAATTAATAACATATGGCAAAAGCCACAGTATCAACTATTATTAACAGAGAGGATGTGATAGCTGAAAATCAGCTTAAAAGGCTTCAAAGTGTAGGAGATGGTGCATGCTCCAGTTTCAGAATTAATTTTATGTATTCTCCTAGTTTAACAGGAATTTATGAGGACTAGAAAGTAAGACAGCAGGGGCCCTACAAACCAGAAGAGGGACAGAGAGGGGGAAGTCTCATCCCTACAAATCATTCATTTGGAGCCACTGAGAATGAAGTCAGGTTTTTTTAGTGTGACCCTACCCTCTTGTCCGCATAACCGCATAATCAACATGGTCTAGCGGTTAAGAGGGGTGGACTCTAATCTGGAGAACCCGGTTTGATTCCCCAATCCCCCTCCACAGGAAGCCTGCTGGGTGACCGTGGGTCAGTTCTCTCAGAACTCTCTCAGCCCCACCTACCTCACAAGGTGACTGTTGTTGGGAGAGGAAGGAAAGGTCTTTGTAAGCCACTCTGAGTCTCCTTAAGGTAGAGAAAAACAGGGTATAAAAACCAACTCTCCTCCTCCTCCTGGCTTCGATCTGTGGAAGCCTTTTTGCAGGTGGAAGGATTTCCACCTGCAGAGCATGTCTTTCTCATCTCCCTCTTCTCTCTGCAGCCCCAAATCCCCCTCCCCCAAGTGCCGCAACGTTAAGGGGTAGACTGTAGGCTGCAGCATGTTGGGAGATGAGACCGTTCTGCTCTACAGGTGAATATTCCTCCATCCATGGAGATGTTCCAATGGATCTAAACTGATGTATGTTAATGAGACCCCCACCCTGGTAACTGTAACTAATATATTTATAAATAGCAGTTCCCTTCACTTGTCATATGTGTCCTTGATAGCTGTTTTTCTTCCGCCCGCCCCCCTAAGCTCTCTTTCCTATTTTTATTGAAAGCACGTCTTCCCCCCATGTTGTGTATCTATTTTATTTATATGGCAACCACCCTCAACCTCCTTCTTTATGTAAGGAAGACATATGGGAATAGTTAGGGTTTATCACTTCTAGCAACCATGAGTTGTACGTGGAATTTTGCATGTATATTTCGCTTCATAAACATCAAAACCACACCATTTCTTTGCGGGAGTAGCAGCGTTTATTGCCAGTCATATTTATATGTTCGCGGGAACAATGAAAAGTACTCCCCATCACTTACAGTGCACAATTTCAGGGGCTTTACTTATTATAACAGAATGCTGTTTCACATAGCTGCCTTTGTTTTATGTGTATGCCTCTCTGTCATAAGGTGACACCCCAAATGAATGGCAGGATATACGTGCGGAGTTGTATTCTCTGTTTTTATATCCATTTGAAAATCTGTTGAGACTGAATAGCAATTTGGGGAGTGATTCTTTTTTTCCTCTTCTGTCTGCTTCCTGGAGATACATAATCAAAGATTGCCGGCAGATAAATGTGACTAGTGAGGTATAGCTGCAAGCAAAAGAAAGACACAGAGAGAGAAATTGAGAGAGTGGAAGCAGACATTTTGAAAACCGCCAGGCTGACTTCCAAAATTGTATCCCTGTGTTAAGTCTCTCTATATTGTATATAACTCTGTCCGCTTGCCAGTTTAGAACCAAAGTCTGTGAGCAGATTAAGCTGACTAATGCAATGTATCTGCAAGAAAAAAAAATTGGACGCCAAGAGTGGAAGTAAACATTACGAAAAACACAGGGTATCTGTGCACTGAGTTTTCTGCCTACATTCTGTATGTCATAGAATCATAGAATGTTAGAGCTGGAAGGGACCTTGCAGGTCATCTAGTCCAACCCCCTGCACTCTGCAGGAGCATAGCTTGAAAGATAGCCCTACATACCTACAACATACCCGAAAGATGGTCATCCAGCCTCCGCTTGAAAACATCCAGTGAAGGAGCATCCACCACCTCCTGAGGCAGACTGTTCCACTGCTCAACCACTCTTACAGTTAGGAAGTTTCTCCTGATATTTAACCGGTAACAACTCCCTTTTAATTTCCACCCATTAGATCTAGACTTGCAATCAGGAGCAAGAGAGAATAGATCTGCTCCATCTTCTACATGATAGCCCTTCAAATACTTGAAAATTGCAATCATGTCCCCTCTAAGCCTTCTCTTTCCCAGGCTCAACATACCCAATTCTTTCCGCCTTTCTTCATAAGACTTGGATTCCAACCCTCTCACCATCCTAGTTGCCCTCTTCTGGACACGCTTGAGCTTGTCAACATCCTTCCTAAAATGTGGTGCCCAAAACTGGACACAGTACTCCAGGTGAGGCCTGACCATAGAGTGGAACTACCACCTCCCGTGATCTGGACACAATGCTTCTGTTAATGCATCCTAAGATTGCATTAGCTTTCTTCACAGCCACATTGCACTGCAGGCTCATGTTTAGCTTGTGATCAACCAGAACACCCAGATCCCTTTCACATTTGCTTCTGTCAAGTCAAGTCCCTCCCATTCTATATCTGTGCCTTTGATTTTTTGTACCTAAGTGTAGGACTTTGCACTTATCTCTATTGAAATTTATTTTATTTTTCTCAGCCCA
>NW_015167230.1:40268-45216 GCF_001447785.1 Gekko japonicus
TCTATCTATCTATCTATCTATCTATCTATCATCTATCTATCTATCTATCATCTATCTATCATCTATCAACTATCTACTATCATCTATCTACTATCATCTATCTACTATCTATCTACTATCATCTATCATTTACTATCATCTACTATCTACCATCTACCCATCTTCCCATCTTCTAACTACCCATCTACCCATCTTCTAGCTACCCATCTTCCAGATACCCATCTTCTACCTACCCTTCTAGCTACCCATCTTCTAGCTACCCATCTTCTAGCTACCCATCTTCTAGCTACCCATCTTCTGTTTACCCATCTTCTAGCTACCCATCTTCTAGCTACCCATCTTCTAGCTACCCATCTACACATCTTCTATATCCCCATCTTCTATCCACCCATCTTCTATCTACCAATGTTTTATCTTCGATCTATCTTCTATCTTCTATCTATCTACCATCTATCTTCTATCTATCCATCATCTATCTCCTTGCCCTTTCCACTGGCATCAGTGATGTGCACCATAGGCCAATATGAACAACATGATGTTGCCTGGATGTGGATAAGTTTGATTATACAGTACAGTTGCAGAGAACCTAACACAGTGATGCCACATAGTTATAATGTATACATCCATTGTAAGACAACATTCTTGAGCCCCTACATACAATAAGATGAGCAGATCCCCGCCAGTCTACTTTAGGGGTGAGGTGCAGCACAGAGGTTAGGCTTGTGGTATGAGATAATGATTACAGGATCACAGAATCATAGAGTCGTCAGGGGGCCATAAAGGCCATCTAGGCCAACCCCCCTGCTCAATGCAGGATCAGCCTAAAGCTCCCCCGAGAAGTGTTTGTCCAACCACCAGCTTGGAGACTGCCGGTGATCTCAGTCTCCTTCTCACATGAGGTGACCCACATGCAACTGCCTTGGGATCAGTGCTATATTTCTCTGCCCTGATCACCTGATGATGTGGTAGAGGTCTTCAGCCACCAATTGCCTGCTGTGATAGTATGTGAACAAGTTCCACACTCTCTCCCTCCCCCCTTTCTAGAATAGCTCCTACATCTTCAACAGCCAAGCGTACATTCAAAGCTACAACTCATCTGGTTGTGGACATAAGAAGAGCCCTGCTGGATCACACCAGTGGTCCATCTAGTCCAGCATCCTGTGTCACACAGTGGCCAACCAGTTTTTCTGGACGGCCAATAACAGGGCATTGAGGCCAAGGCCTTCCTCTGCTGTTGCCTCCTGGCTCTGGGATTCAGAGGCTTAGTGTCTCTGAACGTGGAGGTTCCCCTCAGTCACCATGGCTAGTAGCCACTGATAGACCTGTCCTCCATGAATCTAACCAATCCTCTTTTAAAGCTGTTTATTTCCATGGCCATCACACATCCTCTGGCAGAAACGTCTCCATTTTTTATCACTTTCTGTGTAAATTAGTATTTCCTTTTGTCCATCCTGAACCTACTGATGATCAGCTTCATTGGATGCCATCCAGTTCTAGGGTTTGGGTAGGGGAAATTTTTTCTTCTTTGAAATTGAATCCGGACAAGATGGAGGTGACAATAGTTGGGAACAGTGTTTCCTCTAAGCTGAATTAGTGTGAGCTAGCTCAAAGTTTTTTAGCCTCCGACTCACACATTTCTGTCTTAGCTTAGGAAGGATGGTTTCAGAGCAAACTAATGTATGCAGTAGTGAAATCATTCACTCACGACTTTAATGCCAGAAGCCCACAAAGCAGAATTTTTGCTCAAAAGACTCCACAGCTTAGAGGGAGCATTGGTTGGGAAGGCTGATGTCCTGAAAGATGTTGGGTTTCCCACATTGGGTCAGATTCAAAGCCCCTTGCTGACTCAGTCAAGAGCCAAAGGGTATGCTGAACCCAGCATTATTGCTGGAGAAGCAAATTAATGTAGCTGCAAAAAAATGCTTCTTTCCATCTTCATTTAGCTCAGAAGATGTCTCCCAACCTTGACTCAGCTGATCTGGCCAAATGGATCCATGCCACAGTCACCTCAGAACTAGACTACTGTAATGCGCTTTCCTTGGGTGTGCTCTTGAAGTCAATTTGGAAGCTGTACCTGGTACAGAATGTCATTGATCCGTTACTATTGAGAGCTTGTTGAAGTGTGTATATTGCACTCATTCTGCAGTCACACCATTGGTCACCTATCACTCGTTGGGTTCTACTCAAGGCACATACAAAGCCCTGCAGGACCTTGGAACGTCTTCTATGCTCCACCATGATTGCTCTGTCCATCTGAGCAAAGCCTTTTGAAAGTACCACCTTGTAATTGGGTAAGATTGATAGATGCCCATAGATATGTGTTCTCCGATGCCGCTCCTGCCTTGTGGAATGGCTTCCCTGAGGTGGTCAGTGAGGGACCCACACTTACGTCATTCTGTGAAACAGTATTTTGAGGAGAGCATTTTTATACTGGTAGTAGGTTATGAGGGAATGGTTCAGGAAGGCACTTTATGCAGGAAACAGGGCTATAGTTTATGCCACTGTTTGTGTTTTTTTGTTTTATTAGACTTATATCCCACTCTCTCCACAATGCAGGTTCAGGGTGGCTACCCACATATAGGTCTGCAATAGGTTATGAGGGAATGGTTCAGGAAGGCACTTTATGCAGGAAACAGGGCTATAGTTTATGCCACTGTTTGTTTTTTTGTTTTATTAGATTTATATGCCGCCCTCTCCACAATGCAGGTTCAGGGTGGCCACCAACATATAGGTCTGCAATCGTGCAGATTTGTGGTTAAAACAATCCATAATTCACAATTAAGACCTGCAATTAAAGTAGATTTACAAATAAAACACATTATAACAATCCATTTAAAATCAATCAATCACTCAGATCACCATACACTAAAACGATAACGTGCCTCCTCAAATAATATTGTGGTCCCATCTGGGAACTGTGGTCACTAGAGGGGAGGCCAGATCAAATGGATGCCCGCTGCCTCAATTAAAGGCCTGGTGGAAGAGTTCCGTCTTGCAGGCCCTGCAGAACTGTAAGTGTTCATGCTATGTAGTATCTGTTTATTGTACATGTTATCCTTGCCTCCTTTTGGGACTCCATTTTCTGCACTTTGACCTATTACATTTGATTTTTTTTTTGCATTGTTTCAAATCTGTAATCCTCACTCTATTGCATTGTGTATTAAATGTCTCATGCTTCCAATCTGCATTATTTTAAGCCCTCTTGAGTCTCATTGCGAAAATCTACCAGTAGAGCCCTCCTTGCCTCCTTTTGTGATTCCATTTTCTGCACTTTGACCTATTATGTTTGATTTTTTTTTGCATTGTTTCAAATCTGTAATCCTCACTCTATTGCCTTGTGTATTAAATGTCTCATGCTTCCAATCTGCATTATTTTAAGCCCTTTTGAGTCTCATTGCGAAAATCAGCCTATAAATAAAGTTAATGAATAAATCAGTGTCAGGGATCAAGCTGAGAGAAGGCAACACGTAATCTCACGTGCAGAATTGTTATTTCCCCACCACTGGAAACATTCATGTTGTTCAGATGCAGATGAATAGTCTGTCAGGTGCACGAGTCAAGCCGGACATGAGCTAAACCAAGAAGAAATCAACTATTCCACTACTGAGACTGATAACCACAATAGGATTTGACCGTATTTCCCTGTTACAGAGCTTCAGTCTCTTGCATACATGCTTATGTAGTTCTGAAATGTGGGTTTCTCGTATTATGCTTCTCTTTTCTTCTGCTAATAGATACTTTGAGAGACTGCCATTTATTTCATTTTCACAATTAAAACATTCTGCACTTCTAATACGTAGGCTATAACAGCACAATAATGTATTCATTATCTCCGAGCTAATTACTTCTTTTGCTTATGTAGTTCTGAAATGTGGATTTCTCGTATTATGCTTCTCTTTTCTCCTGCTAATAGATACTTTGAGAGACTGCCATTTATTTCATTTTCACAATTAAAACATTCTGCACTTCTAATACGTAGGCTATAACAGCACAATAATGTATTCATTATCTCCGAGCTAATTACATTTGCAGCAAGACAGGTCTTTAGACAAAGCTGTTAAATCTCAATAAGTATGTTTTAATAATCATTTGATGTTTAATTAATAAACAGTACCCATCGCATTAAATGCAAATTAAATGCTCTTGCGAGACGCTGAGATGAAAGTTGTAATGGGATAATAAAGGCACACTCAAAAGGAAATTGTATAGCAGCTCTGTTCATCTAAATGAACCCTGGTAAAGATTATATATCTATATCTATCCATATATGAAATTTTACAAGATGATCTCAGCCAATCCCAGGTGTATGCACACTTAAACTTTCTACCTAGAAATCTTTAGAATTCCTGTACTATTAAACTCATCAGTTGGGACCAGTACACACTTTCTATGTCCTGGCTCACAGGGGTGCAGCAGAAGGTAACAGGAGCCTTTTCAATGGTGACGCCTCACCTTTGGAATGCCTTCTCCCTTGAGGCTCACCTGAAGCTCACTTAATTATCCTTCAGGTGCCAGGCCAAAAGATTTCATTTTACCCAGGCTTTTAACTGGGGGGGGGGATTTGTTTCTAGTTTATTTCTAGACTAGTTTGTGGATATCATTTTGGACTTTTCAAGGGTTGTTCGATATCACTTTTATGCCACTGGCTTGCATTTTGATGGCTTGATTTAACATTAAAATTATTGTATTTATTATTTGATTCCCCCCCCCCCATTTTGTGAGTAACGGGATATCTGGTTAATATAGCACAGTTTGCCCAGTCATAAAAGCACTGGCCTATAGCTCCAGTGGGACATTTTGGGGGCACACCCCCTTACATAACAGCCCTGCCCCACAAGTCCTGCTGCTAGAAAGCCCTCCCTCCCTACCTGTATATGCATCCTGGAAGAGCCCACCTTGCCGGCCATTAGGCATGAACAAACATGAACAAATATTACAGACATGTTTT
>NW_015167231.1:0-36878 GCF_001447785.1 Gekko japonicus
GTAAACACATACATTTCCAACATTTCCAACATGATCAACAGCCTTGGACTGACTTGACTCTGCTTTCCTTGACAACCCATGAACTCTGTCTGCTGCTGAACTGGTATTTTATCTTTCAACTGGACTCTTGACTGTGATCTGGCTCTGTTGTGATCTGGCACTTTTGTCCTGCTCTGCCTGCATTCCCAAGACATAGAGTCTGCCCAAATACCAGAGCGGCCCGCACGACACCCCTGATCCAAAGATGTCACTTCTGGGTGATGTCATCGCGTTGGAGATGTTGCACAGTGATGTCCCCGTTTAGGAGCGGGGTTTCCACTGTCAGCCAGTTGCTCTGTGGCGGGAAGAAGCCCCTGAAATTGGGGGATCCCTGCCTGGATTTGGGTGCTGGCAAGCCTACCCAGCAACCTCTTTCTGGGAAAAATCTGGCCACATTGCATGGTGTTAGCTGCTGGGCCCAGTTGTGCAGTACTGGTCAGACCCAGTTGTATGGTGTTGGCAGGCTGGCCCTAGTTGCATGGTAGGAAACCTGCAAGGACTTGCTTGGGGCACCTCACTTTGCCCTATATCCCCTGCCAACACTATTTCTTCTTTCCTGGCAGCCCCCATTTCCTCAACTTTCCCTGCATCCTTCTCTCCTTCCCACTAACCAACATACCTACCTTTTATCTGACCGCATCCTCTACTGTATTGTCTATTTACTTCATTTATACCCCCACCTTTCTCCCCCTGAACATCCAAAGCAGCTTACATCATTCTTGACTTCTCCATTTTATCCTCATAAGAACCTTGTGAAGTAGGTTAAACTGAGTGTGTGACTGGCCCAAAGTCACCCAGTGAGCGGCCATGGCAGAGTGGGGATTTAAACTTGAGTCTCACAGATCTGAATCTGAAACTCTTAACTACTATACCACACTGTGAAGCAAAGTGTCTCCCCTCCACTCCCCATCAAAGGATTAATGTGAACAGTATTGGGCCCGGGCTGACATGCAGGTGTTGTTAATTAACTCTCTGGCCTGCAGGCTTCTTATCACCCTCAAGGCCAAAGATGGAGGACAGTTAATTGGTTTCTCGTGGGAACCTATGAACTGTGATGGAAGGGTGGAGACTGGGAGAGGTAATGTCATCTCCCAGAGGTTTCTCTTGGAGACACATTGTGATTGGATATCACTATTGCCTGACATGCTGGACCAAAAACTATAATTCAATTGTGCCCCAAGGGAATAGCTAGCTGAAATTTTCATGGGCTATAGGCCTGCACTATGCTCCGCAACTGCTGAAGATGCAAACAATGCTATTTCACAGCCTTCCTATCAAAACCGAGGTTTGTGCCACCTAATGCAACTCTAAACTGTTAGGTAGTGAAGCTAGCTTTGTTGTTTTTGTTTTTTGTGATTCCTGAGAAATGTGTTGGCAGTAGCTTTTTTCCTTTTTGATACTTTTGAATAAACTTGATATTATTTTATAAACAGCAGTCTGGTTCTTGTGTGCACTCACCCTGGGAAGCCACGGGATCTAACCTCTCGCTTCCTTGACACACACTATCAGGGGTGAACTGTTGTGAATAGCTGGGGCTGGATAAGTAATACAAGTCATGTGGTAGCAAGTTGCCCAATGGTTATTGGCCCTGGCTCCAAAATGTCCTCTTAAAGGCCAAAACAGCCCTTGAAACAGACTTGCTACCTGCCCCTGCCTTTTACTGACAAAAACCAAGTCTTTTGGCAAGACTGTTGTGGTTGCCTAGCAATGGCCACTGAGAGCATTCATTTCCTAAAGCTATTCTTAAACCTACAAGCACTGCTTCTATTGTTTTGGAAGGGTTTTAACTCCCCCCCCCCAGTGTATATGTTTTAGATTTCAGATTTTTCTGCAAATCTGGGGCTTTTCCCAGGTTTGTAGGAAGATCCATCTTGTTCATCCATGGCCCCAGTCCTTGGCTTTAAGTATGCACAGATGGGGCCACATTGAGCATCAGACCCACAGATGGCAATCCTACATCCTGGCAAACCTACATTCTTGTCAACTAACAAAATACAGTTGAACACGAAATGTTATTGCATGTTGAATATTCAGTATCACCAAAAACTACATATGATTGCACGTTGTCTGTCAAATACTTTGATGAATTGCAACAATCCGATAGATGTTTACATTGTATTCACACCTCAGTGGATATTGCGCCACAGCAACCATTCACAGCTGGATTGATCTATCCACAAAAGAAAATTCAGCAGTGAAAATTATTGTTGTGTGAAAAATGCAATCCATTGATGGGGATGAAGCCTATATTGCAGTCAACCTGTCACATACTATAAAGTCATACATCTGCTTTTAACGTATTATTAAAAGCTTTATACCTCACATTTCCCCCTGTAAGCGAATTCAAGGTAAAATAACAAATAATGCAATTAAACACTGAAGATGTGACCTTAAGTGCAAGCAGTGTATATGCATGAAGGAATCACCATGGGGTTCAGTAGGGCCATTCCTCTCACTTTGATACCTGTGCACAGTGTATACACAATCAGTATGCTTGACCATATATCCCTCTAGCCCTCCCTCTCCATTCAATGCAACTTGTTTGTCCAGCTAAGTCCACTTTTACAATATGTGCATGAGTGTGATGATTCCTTCCCAAGAAGGCACTAGTACACCCACACGCATGCCCCACATATCGCCAAGCCCCACCATCCACACATATGCAGGGAACTTAAGCTTATATGGTCAGAAAATGACAAACAGGAAACCATCATAGTTTTGCACAGCTGCAAGGACTTCCACCTTCAATGTTGGTGGAGAAGGTGCTTGCTTTACTCACTCTGTTTAGATCTGACTCTGCATAAATATGCCAGGCTGGTAAGAAGAGAACTTGCCCACACAGAATGCCAACCCTTAGCATCAACAATCAGATGCAACCCCCCCCCAAAAAAAAAGCTAGACAGAAACATTGCGTTCTGGAAAATGGCCTGCAATAATTAAGCCACAGCTAAAGGGGAAACAATGTAGGTGTTCAATGACTACTAAGAAATGAGAACCAGCATTGTTAGTAAGAATTTTATTGAGTCAGGTATTATAACCAGGAGGGAAGATGGCGGCGGCATTTCTTCTTGCTCTTTCTTCAGTGTGCCGCCATTGACTGGTTATTTTAGGAACTATGCCAAGAGGTCCAGTACACCCAGCTTCCTTTCTGTGTTGCCATTTTAAGGTTCCACCTAGTGCATACATCTCCTGGCAGGGCTGTAGCTAAGCGGTCAGGGCATGAGCCCCCTCCTTATTCTCTGATGTCTCTGCTCCCAGTCACCACCTCCCTTCCTTGGCATCCATTTTAAATAGCATATTCAAATGGTGGAGGTATATTTGGTATGAAGAACAACTACTAGCATTTAAAATAGTACAGAATTTATTAAAAGTAAAAAAGTCCACACATACAGTCTCTGCACAGCAATGGATTCAGCAAAGAATACAAAAGTAAAGCGGAAACACATAATTCCCATTCTTCACTCTATGCATGCCCTAGCAGATCTTGTTCTAAGGCTGGCTTAACTTAAAAGTTACTGCTTGCTAAAAGCTTCTCATTACCTTGGAGTCCTTGTTCAGGTATCCAACCCTTACTCCATTGGCAGCCATCAAGCTGGAGCTCAGGTGTGAAAGCTTATTCCTCCAGATGGAATCAGCCAAAATGGACCCCTCTCTCTTGGTGCCAAGGGCATTTATGTCCTCTGTTTCCTCACTCCCTTGACGGACAAAGAATCCTTTCTTGTAATCCCCAGGAAGATACAATCTAGCCATTGCAAACCCAAGTCTCTGTGTCAACTCAAAGGTGTCAGATTCCAGGCTAAGGTATGAGCTAGTGTTTTAATTGTCTTCAGCCAGGAGGGCTATTTGCATTTAGAAAACTTTATTGGTACTTGGGCAATGCTGGGACAATTGTCTCATCCCCCAACACCCACACCTGTCTTCTGCTAGGAGAAAGAAAAACCCAACTCCCAAAGTAAAAACATACTTCTCTGCAGCTGTTGATTCCTCTTATTCTCTTTCAAAAGAATTTTCCTTTAATTTCTCTTTGTAGTTTTGTTATACCATGTGGTGGTGTTGTGAGGGCCCTTTTGTAAATTCAGACCTTGCAAGGGGGTTTTATGTTACACATGACAGGGTGATGCTCTAGCAGGAGGACAGGAAGGTTAAGGAAGAAATTGCTTGTCTCTGAGCAGCTGTAGAGTGAAATACTGAAATTCTGTGGAAACTTTGCCACTTCTTTTTGATTTTCTCTTTTAATCAAAATGGAATTGATTCAAAACAGACTCCGAATTCCTAAAAAGCAGAAAAGAAATGAATTGTTGGATTTCAAGGAGAAAATGGGTAAAGAAGAATTAAGTGAATTTCTCTTAACAATGTGGATCCACTGCAGCCCACCCATCCCCCTGGAATGCTGCTGGTGGGGAACAGGGGATAGCATGGGAGGAGAATCATGGGTTTGTAGCAGGAAGAGAGAAGGGTTGGAAATTACCCATCCCCTTCCAACAGCAGAAAATTCAGTCTGGTTCCAATACATTTAGTTGAGGGGTAAAATTAGCTCAGGTCACCCCACAAACCTGCATTCATCTCACAGGTAATCACTATTGTCCGTACAAGGAACGATACATGCACACAAGACTGGCAACAAGACAGATTAGGACACATAGCAGCTTTATGGTTTATACGATTTAAATGCCACCCTTCTACTTAAAAAGCACTCAGGGTGGCTAATGAAAGGAATAAAATAAATAAAAACAATTAGCCTAAAATAATCATAGAATAAAATGAGTAAGGCAGGCATTGTTTTACTGTAAGTATTTACAACTTCTACTCTGGTTTACAATCACAGGAGAGATATGGTCCCAGCAACAGTACAATCACCCCCGGTCACTGCCTTCTGCCTGAATGGCAGTTTCCAAACTATTTCCAAGAGAGCATTTTACAGTAGTCTACTTAGTGTTGTCATAAAGTGGCTCCATTCAGGGATCAATGTCCCATCTCAATAATAATTATGAATGATACATTCCCTGGCTGAAAAGACATTGAGGTGATACAACCAACCTAAGTGACTAAAACCAACTAGGTTTGCAATTTTTTAATAGAAGACCCCCTGCTATTACTGTGGTATAAAGTCTGCTCCATTCCAATACCACAAGCACAATTTTGCACACACAATTATTTGCAGACATTTATCCTTCTGTGTGCTTGCACAACTACAGCTGCAGAAACAGGCATAATACTGACGTTCTTTTGAAGATTGGACTAATATATGCCCCATGCATCGCTACATCAAAGTCAATTCTATGCTTCACAGGCTTTTAAGAAGCTATTATAAGATGATTAATCTATTTCAGCCGTCTTTTTGCATTAATATAGACTCAGGTGCCCTTTGTCACATGAAATATCAGCAACAGCAAAACAAACCTTGGAACTTCATCTTTCCCCACCAGGGGTAAAACAAGTTGTGTGTGTTCTTATTAAAGTATAAACAATGAATCTGAAAAAGAAGGGAGAGTAAAAACTATCCCACCAAAACAATGAATCAAGCATTCCTACAAAACAAGGCTGCTTTATTCTACTCCTCCCTTCAAGGCAGTCGAGGTGCAATGCCTAGCCTGGCTCCCCCATGTCATTAACACTACAATCCTATGAAGCAGTGGAGAGGCTGGCACAGGGACTACTCAGGGAGTTTCATGGAGAAGTAAGAATTTGAACCCAGGTTACACAGTCTTACAGCCATGTGTGGTCTGTTCACATATAAGTCAGACACAGATGGGAGAAATGCAGGGTATAACCCTAGCAACTGGAAAATTCAGCTGCAGAAACATCATGGCTACAATTAAACACTGATCAGAAATACTAATGACAATGCACCAGTTAAAAACTGAGAAACTATGTAAGCAAAAAAAAAAAATTGTTCCAATTCAAAATTGCCTAATACTTTTGGCAATTTCAATTGTATCTTTTCTGGCTCTAAAAATTCTGTCCCTGGAGAGAAAAGACATCAGCCTGTGTGGAATGGATAAGGAAAGAACATGGGCACAATTTCACTAATGTTAGGTGAGGCTTCAGCCCGTCTTCCAATTTATGCACAAGGAATGGATTAATCTTGCAATCTCCTCCCATTCTTGCAGCACACAGGAAGAACTGTTCTTTCCCATACCTCTACCCTCAAGGGAGACAAAAACATTGAAAATAGTTTTAAGTTTGACAAATATGCTAGTTCCCTTTCCAGAGTTGTCTCAGAAAAGTTCTAGTTATTTGTTCTTGTTCTTGTTATTTGCTTCATTGTATAGAAAGTTGTTTGCAAGCAACTGCCAGTAACAGCCATTCACATAACAAACACCTAGTACTAGCCCTGTCCTCAATAGCCCAGGCAAGCCCAATCTCGTCAGATCTTGGAATCTAAGCAGGGCCAATTCTGGCAAGTACTTGGAAGGGAGACCACCAAGGAATACCAGGGCTGGGATGCAGAGGCAGGCAATAGCAAACCACCTCTCTGAAACGTCCCAGCCCCACTAGGGGTTACCAGAAGTCACCATGACTTCCAGGCTGGCAAACACATACATGCACACACACACACACACACACACACAATACTCACTGGGGGGAAAACCCCAAACACCTAATATTCTTCCCTTAACATTTCTGAAAATAAGCCTCAGAGCAGCCTAACAGCTTCTGTTGAAGAGCCAACCCTGCAGGGTTGTTTGAGAAAAAATGGAGGAGGGGAGGCCCTTGCACTCCACCCAGGGCTCCTTGGAAGAACGGCAGAATTAAAATACACTGAAGTCTGAAAATGTGGCCAGTTATGAAGGAGTGGGGAAAACAGTGCTCTATAAAACTCCTCAATTTGTGCACTTAACTGCCATTTAGTCATATAAATATATACAGTATAAAACTGGCCTTTTGGATGCTATGCTAGGCCAAGAGGAGCCAATTCAAGCTTCAGTGTACGCTCAAATCTATAGATTTTGTCATTGTTGTGTTTTTTTTAATCTCCGGAGAGATTTTTTTATTATTTTTTTATAAGACTACAAAACTACAAAGAAAATGTAAGGGAAGGGGATTACATCTAAGGATAAAGGATAGATAACCACACTACACTAAAAACCCAAGAGTAGGAGATCATATCCGTGTTAATCTAAGCGTTATTAATAAAAATATTAGTACAACAATATACTTGTGGAGCTCTTGTTTGTCTCGGCTTCAATGTTAGAATGTTAGTTGTTGTGAGAGAACTTTCTGAGCATCTTGTTACTTGCTTCAAAAGGCAATTTTCAGAGTCCTTCTGCCTTTACTTCGGTTTTCTGTCTCTGAAATCATACGTAACTTTTGTTGCGGCTGCACTCGTTTCTACAGCAGAGTCCTCATCTGTTCCAGAGGTAGCGGAGTAACTTGATTTCGATTCTTCATCTTTGGGTTCCTCCTCCAATCCCAACTGGCGTCTCAAAAATTCTTTGGCTTTAAAAATGGAGTCAATCAAAAATGGAGTCAATCTTTTTCTCTTTTGTTGATTTTAAAGATGACACCCTCTGGGATCGCCCACCTGTACGAAATTTCATTGGTTTGAAGAAAAGAAATTGTCCTTATAGCTTTTCCTCTTTTGGCGAATTTCAAATGGAATGTCTTTTAAAGTTTTAATGTTTATATTCCCCATTTTCAGTGGAGTTGCTGAAGTCGCTTTAAAAATAGCATCTCTGGTCTGTCTTCTTGAGAATCTGACCACAATTTCTCCAGGCAGGCTATTTTTTTAATATAATTGGAGTATGCCCTATAAGCAGTCTCCATCTCTTTTACTACTTCATCCGCTGTTGAGCCTATTGCTGGAGCAATGATCTCGCTGAACAACTTCCTCCGATCCTCCTTTTCCGATTCAGGAACTCCCTGGAATCTGAGAATCATGTTGGCTTTTTCCATTTGTAGCTGTAACAAACGATTTTCTTGGAAGTTTTGTTTTGCTTCAACTTCCCCCATTCTTTTCTTCATTTTCTTATTTGTGGTGTCTATCTCTTTAATTCTCTCAGTTGTATGCTCCACCTTCTTTGCCATTTCTGCCAGTTGGAGCTGCTGGGATGTGAAGTTTTGATTCAGCGAAGTCAGTTGCTGGTTAATACCATCGAGTTGCTCCATCACCAACTTGAGCATATTCGCTAACATTTTCATGACGTCTGCTCCCCCTTCCGTTTTTGGGCTCTGACTACCCGCCGGTTTTGCTTTAAACTTTCTTTGCGAGGCCGCCATTTTATACAATTGTTTACAATTTCAAACCGCTTCTCGCAGACTCGAAAAATCGTCACCTCAATGTCAACGCTCAAAAAAGTCTCTCGAAACAAAATCACTGCTTATTTCCCCCCTGCCCCCTTCATTACGCTTATCTGTCTGTTCACATAAGAGGCGTCCCTCTTTACGCTCCACTTTTCCCACAAGGGGGGTGGATAGTTCGCTTTTAAAACATTCCATTTATTTTGAACTCATGTTCATTGTCGGTCATTTCTCTGACCTCGCTCACAGTAATCAATATTCTGCTCGATCTCCAGCATTTGTCCCAGTCGAATCAGCTTGTTCCCGAGGTTTACATAGCAGCAGGACCGTCAGGGCGGAGGGAAGCCTCAATTTTCTGGCATTTAGCCGTCGAAGAGGCTGCCCCTCAAAAGCCCTATGGCCTGGAGCCTATCACAAAGGCTCTGTGTGAGTGCTACTTGAGGTAGCACCCCTCCATACCGCTGGTGTGCAAGTTGCTCCCCTGAGGTCTGGGGAGAACGACCGCCATCGCTGATCCACAAATCGGAAGTCCTTCTATCTGGTTTTTGATAGCAGATAGACTCTCCCTCTGATTTGCAGCTGCTATGCTATGCTGTCACAGGGTTTATTGTCTCATCTTTTGTTCCTTTCAAGATTATATTTGCTAACCCTATTACTTTGGCCATATGGATTAAACTCTTCAGATTGTCTCCTGTTTTTGTACCTTAATGGGACCTCTAGGGACCCAATTACTGAAGCAACTTTTACCCTAATGGAGTTCTTAGATGCTGCCCAAGATAGTTCAGACACATAATAGTTCAAAACCTAGAACTGTTATGTTGTTCCCAGAGTCAAGTTATGTGCAGAGCTGTCAAAATCACAAGCGCTCAAAACTGTTGAATTGATACCATAAAATCTGAGCAAGACCTTGATAGTTGTCCACCTTCAAGCCATGAATGTGCAAGAAACAATACATTTTTTATCAGAAGTTGGCTATTACTTCTGCAACTGAACCCTTTTTGAATGTTTATTTTAAGACCTCTGTGACCTATAAATCAATATGCAAAAGGCATAATGGGAAGGAATAAAAAGACAGTAATGTACAAGCATCTAAAAGATACAATCCTGTTCTACAAGACGGGAAAATTATGCCTAAATTACGCACATATGGGGCCCTTTGCATTTGGTATATGATGTTACTGTGATGCCAGTGGTTACTCAAAACAAGGAGTTGGGAAAACTTCAAAGGATTGACCACCACTTGCAACTTACAATAATTAACTTTGCTTTTTAGGCAATAACAAGCTAAGCATCTGTTGTATGGATGAAACATCTGAAGATACAAATTGCTACTTGGCAGGAAATGTAAATTCAAAATAGTCATTTAGACTTTCTGCCCAAATGGTGGGAATCAAATCCTCAGATCAAAACACCTCCTAACCAATGTAGAATTTGGAACCTATTTTCAAAGTTGTATCTGGAACTCAATATTGATTTAATCAAACTTCTGAATTTTTAAAAAGTCGAATTTTACATGCCCATACAAGTACAACATTTATTTTAGCTGCTGCTTTCTTTTCTCTTATGTAGACACAGAATACTGCAGTTACAATGGGGGTGGGGGGCGCACAACAAAGGGCGCTGATATATAATACACAACCTTTATTTTTTCCAGCCAAGGATCTACTGATTTACCACATGTGCCAGCCCAGGAGTACCTAATTAGAAAGAAATAATTCTGACAGAAATGGCTACCAAAAGGGGGGAGGGTGCCCTACTCCATAGCATGGTCACAGACTATTTGAATAAAACTTTGTTGATCTTAAAGGGGCCACTGGACTTGAACTTTTTTCTGTTGCTTCAGACCAACACAGCGACTTACCTGAATCTTTTCAGTAGTAATTTGAAGGCTCACTGAAGTGCATCATTTACTAGGATGGCAATGTAATCGAAGCAGTGTGCTGAGGAAAAGGGAAAATTTCTCTGCCTACTGTGAACACTAGATCAAAAGTTGCTACCAGGTGGGGAAATATTCTATCAGTGGAGCAGATGACAACAAGTACATCAAAAATGGCAATGGGGATTTCAGTTAATTCCTTAGAGGTATACTGTAATGTATTCAGATGCTGCCCTGAATGCATGGGGATGAAGTGTGAATCGTCCCATAGAGAAGCTATGCTAAGCTTCAGACGTCGGCTAGGATTCGCGCCGAAAGTATTGTGTCCAATCACATTTGAACTTTCTGTGGTGGGAACGTTTGTGATTGGGCTATTATGCGAACAACCTGATAGGTTGGTACTTGTATAGTAGGTGTGGCTACATTAGCCCAGAATGTTTAAATACCGAGCAGCTGAAATGGACAAGCTGTTCGGGCTATGAGGAGTTGTACCGTGTTGGAGAAGTTGATTGTCGAGCTGAATAAACCTGAGTTTTTGCTGAAATCACTCTCTTTTGTTAAGTACGGACTTAACAATTGGCGACGAGGATGGGATTCTAGTGCGGGTGGGCAGCCCCGCTGGTCCCAACCCTACGACGGACAACCACGAGCCGCAGCTCGCCGTGGCTGAGCAGCAACAGGCACCACCAGAGCCGGTGGCAGCGATTGCAGCTATGGCCAATAGCCCGAAGTTCGAAGCATTCGAACCATCGACCGAGGACTGGGACGCTTACCTGCTGAGGTTCGGGTTCCACCTCGAAGCAAACGATATCACCACGGAGGAGAAGAAGCGAGCCACCCTCCTGAGCTCTTGTGGTAAGAGCGTGTTTGATATCGCCAGGTCCCTGGTAGTGCCAGTGGACATAGGGACAGTGCCGTTCAAAGAGCTGACTGACAAGTTGAAGGCACACTTCTCCCCGCAGCCATCGGAGATTGCAAGCCGGCACGCGTTCTACAAAAGGAGCCAAGCGGCCAACGAGACCGTGGCAGAGTTTGTAGCGGCTCTACGTAAAGCTGCCAGACCGTGCAACGTTACCAACGTAGAGGAGGCCCTACGAGACCGGCTGGTATGTGGCATGCGGGACGAACGGCTGCAACAGCGCCTGTTCGCAAAGGCAAAATTGACCTGGGCCGACGCCTACTCCGAGGCCATCGCGGCGGAGACAGCGGACAAGTCGACCCGTGAGGTGCGTCAGCGTCTGGCTGCAACAGAGCTACGCGTCCACCACCAGGGGTCCGAGGAAGAGCGAGAGAGTGCATCAGAAGACGTCTGTGCGGTTGCCAGGCCGGCGAAGCCGCGGACCCAAGTGAGGACTTCGCCCACTCCTCCTTGCACCGGCTGTGGCGGCAAGCACCCCAGAGAGAGCTGTTGGACCAAGGACGTCGACTGCAGGGCGTGCGGAAGGCGTGGCCACATTGCTCGGGCCTGTAGAGCGTCAAAAGCGTCAACGTCCCCAGCAAAGCCTAGGAAGCAACGCTCCCGAGCCGCTCAGCAGGATTCCAGTTGCCAGGTCATCCGGTCATCCGCTCCTACAGTCCAACGCATCGGAGGAACCGGCAAGATCAACGTGACGGTCCACCTCGACGGCGTCCCTTGCGGCATGGAGGTCGACTCGGGATCGTCGGTGACCGTGATTTCATCTCAGGCGCGGCAGCGGCTCTGAGTCGTCGCCGGCTGAAACCAGCAGACACCCAGGTGTCCGACGTTCAGGGCAAGCGTATACCTCTGGCAGGGAGGGATACGTTTGAGGTTGAGTTTAAAGGGAAGCGGACCCAACTTTCTTTATTGGTTGCTGAGGGAAACAGAGTGAACTTGCTGGGGCTTGACTGGTTCGAACCGTTGGGCATTGCTATTACTGGTATTAATAGTGTGACAAAAAATAAATGGGCTGTATTGTATAATGAGTTTACCGATGTGTTTGGGGGTGGCCTGGGGAAAGATACGGGGCCCCCAGTGTCGTTTGAACTTGATCCTGCGGTGAGGCCAGTCCGCCTCAAATATAGGAAGGTTCCTATACCCCTAAAACCGAGGATCGAAGCAGAGCTGGACAAGCTCATTGAGCAGGGTGTATTAGTATACGTGGTAATTGTATTAGTATACGTGGTATTGTATTAGTATACATGGTAATTGGGGCAGCCCAACACTTATTATATTGCCCTATAGTCCTGTTATCCTTTAGTTTTGCCTAGGCCACAGCTGATCAAAGCACTAGCAGGCTTGTGATTGACACTAGAATCAGCAGCAGACTACTTGGCAAGTATCCTCCAGGGTCTTCTAAATTGAAATTACTAATATACTGAAGATGGGCACATTCCCCTTTTCAAATTTAAAACTGTCCAGCATCACAAAAGGGACATATCCAAAGGGTTTGTTTTGCCTGTACTTTTTTTTTTTGGGGGGGGGATTCAGACTTTAGCAGTAAATCTGGTATACCGAATGGTACCCAAACCTATTACTTAAAAGGCAGTAATAATATGGGAAACCAAAAGAACCATTCTGATTATACTTAAATTTTTTAATTAAGATTCGGTAGTTTCCCTAATCTCAAATAGAAAAGTAGCTAGTGTGACTGTTTAATTGTAATGGTTCAGTCCTCACAGAATATAATTTAGTTTATCCCTTAGCTTTTTTAAAAAAATTGTTTTCAAAACAAAAAAACCCCATGTACATGCATACATATACACACAAGATTTTGCTTGGGTACATTCTTGTTTTCACACAGAAGTCAAGTCCTTTAAATGATAACACTGAGTTAACACATTTTACAACATGTCAAAACCACTGCTTCTCATGGAATGCTGGATCAGGTCCTAAAGCAGAACTAAATTAAAGCTCTCCAAGTAAACAAACAAAAGTTCTATGGTGGTCACTTACAGTCTAAATCAGATTTCAAATTGGTATTTACCATTTCTTCCCCAAATACTAAAAAAATCTAATTTTTATAAGCACAAACAAATCCATATCCTCATTATGGTATCAATCATGAAATGGAGATTTCTTCAAGAAAAGACTGCCCTGTTGTCAGCTTGATTATCGGTCCAGTAGAGCATTATATTCATTTGACTCTATAAGTAAATCACTAGTATGAAGATCTGATGCATGGGATGACCACAAAAATCACACAAAGCCACTCTCTGCTGGCCTCCACCCACCATATTTTCAGATTCCTCTGGCGCACATTTATTAGGACTTGGTAACACATGTAAGAAAGTAAATGTGACAGGGTCTCTCAGCAGATTTGGAGGAGGAAATTTCACAGCCTGCCCCTCTCCTTGCCTTGCCTGCCACCATCAGCCAATAACATCCAAGTTGGCACTCAAGGCTTATAACCAGAAACAATGTACACAGTACATAATAGCCAACGAGATGAATAACATCCCGGTAATCAGGAAATTCTGTTAATATTTATATTTTCTCCAGTGGTACGCTGTGATAGGCACAAAACCAGCTTGTTATTCACTGCCCCAATAAAAAAATTCAAATTCTCAGATCAGCTCCTCGATGCTTTTTGCAAGTCATAACCAAATCACAAGGATGGACCTTCTGTTTTGACCTTCTTTGTCTGTCCATTTGATTCATGCTGCAGTTCCTTTCTCTTATTCTTCTGCTGCTGTAGTCTTTCTTCTTTCTTTTGCAGGTAAATAGCCATGTTATCAAAAGAAGCCTTGTAGAGATTCTGATAGCAGCTTCCTTTGCCAACAAAGCCTATAAAAAAGGAAAATATAGAACTAAGGAAAGTTGGAATTCTAGCTTATGCTGCATTTTCAAGCAAGTTAATAACGTATAATTTTATTTTTAAAACCAGAATAGTTCTTAGGTCCTTATAATCTGCAGTCTTGCAGCCTATTGTATGAAAAGCCAATGGGAATACTAAGGTGATACTGGAGGCTTTGGGAAAGAGGAAGCAGGCAGTAAACACAAATGTAAGAATTGCCTTGTTAGACTGGGATGCAATTAGCTATTTACTTGTTTGAAGTGACGATTGCCCTTAACTATGCAAGTGATAGCTGTCAGTTAACACTGCCATTTCCCTGGAATGTGGGGGGGGAGAGATTCTCCTCTCCCCAGCCTGGTACACTAACAATGTCTCCTGTCTGAGTTGTTATCTGCTTATGCTTTGCTGACCTTGGGGTTCCAGCTGCTCCTGACCTGCTGGGAACAAACGGCTCCGCTCTCTTTTCTCCCGCGCGCACACAATGCTTATTGGCTTCCGCTTGTAATGGGGGGGGAGGGTTTGAAACTAGTATAACTGGGTGCCCTGCTGCTTTGGGCCACTCCCAACCAAAAATGTTCATGTGTCATAGTTATGAACTACCAATAAACAGAATACTTCTTATGAAGCGCTGTGTGGTATGATCTGACTATCCTCCTCTTTGCTCCAGCACATTCTTTAGTTCTTAAAGAACTACAAGGGAGTGGATAAAGAGCATGGCAGTAGCTGAAGGAGCAGAGAGGATAACAGGTGGCCAGCGTGGAACTGAAGAACACATGACTGAAAGGGAAAGCAGGAGGGGTAATGGTGGTAGGGTTAGGCCAGCTTCAAAAGATATCTATGCAAGAATCTTGAAAATGAAGATTTTGAAACAATACATTTATCCATTTTTCTTAAAGAAGGAGAGCATGAATCTGACCCTAGTCCAGTACTATCAATAATCCAATACACTTGATCTGCCTAAAGGTTGTATGATTTTTTTGGTTAACTTGCTTAGTTACATTTTGAAAAATCACTAACTACTTGTCATCCCAGCAAAATGCATGATGAATGAATGATGGAGGTATCCATCATAAGATTCAAATTTAACTGGCAAGATGGATTTTGTTTCTAAGATGTCATTAATTGGCATTTTGTGCAGTCAGCCCTTCAGAAGTAAAAACTGGAATAAGAGAAACAGATATGCCTCAGCAGATAATCTACGCATCTATTAGACTGTCTACTTGACTGAACTACATTAAGGCTATGTTGGATCTATTTCAAATGAAGGTTCAGATATTCAGTTTTTTTCTTTGACATGTGGAAACAAAAAAGTTGAGATTTTCTGATGAAAGACCATAAGCAGGGAGAAATGGGTGGCAAACAGAATAGCAGTTAAATTCCTGACAATATAAAGATGGAGATAACCACCTTTTCCACTGGGGTAAAGACACTAATTAGTTTCTGGAACAGGACTCATCAACCAAGCCCCTTCATGTTAATTAGCTGCAATAATCACTGTAATCTTAATAGCTCCTCTTTTCCCAGCTGCTGAGACACTTCAGATCACAGCAATACATTATCATTTTCTTTCTAGAAAGAACTATTCTCAGTAGTAACTTGTGTTCTAATGCAGACACATTATTCAACTGTTTTTTCCTGATCTGCATGGACTGGCTAGATTTTGTCCCACCTGATTCTAAAGGTTCAAGGCGACATTTAAGAAAGAACACAGAAAAGCCAAATGGGAAGACACAAGAGTTCTCTAGTTCAGCAGTCCTCACAGTTTCCACCAAGAGGCAACCCCTTCACAGTGACTCACCTGCTGCAACACTCCAACATGTTGTTGATGATTCTGGGATATATTTTAAAGGCACTCTGTCCACAAGGGGGGCACTGGCTAGACCTGCTGGGCCTAACAGCCTCTATGTATGAGTTGACTGGGCATTGTAGAATGTACTCTCCTGACACTGCAAACAGGAAAGGTCCATACAGCAGTGGACACTGCATTCCAGGGAAGATTATAATCAGTGCTGGTTTTCTTGCTGAAGAGCACAAGCTTCCAAGAAAGGCCAGGAGATCCCCCTGGCACACAGGTTGAAAATTACTGATTCAAAATATTGGTTAAAACCCTCAACTAAAATCCATTTTGCTTCCATTCTCCCTCACCCTGTACCATTCCTCACTCGCAGAAGCTGAAACTTAATGTTGTCCAAAAACAACAGTGCGGGGGGAAAAATCCAGGTAAAAACCAAACTCCACATCTGGTGACTAGGCCTCCAGAAGGCAGCAGCATTCCTAGGCAGAAAGAAATCTGAAAGTCTGCTATAAGCAAGCTGAGAAATGAATATGTTCTAAGCTGAAACTGTTTAAACCTCACTTTTTAAACTTTTGAATAGCTTACCTTCAAACACTGTCCAGTTGTCATGCAAATATTTTGACATTTTCATCAATCTTTTCTCTTCAATAACAGACTAAAAGAAGAAGGGAAAATTAAATCTCCTGAAAACCCCCAGGGGATTTTCATGCACTGGTAACAATAAAAAAATCAATTAGGTTTGCTTTAAGTGTTGCGGAATTAGGGCTGGATTGAGTCTCAGTTCTTTGCAAAAACTCTGCAAAAACTCTAGTACAGCTATGATACTCTAATTTCTATAGTAATTAGTTTCTACAGTTGAAACTTTGGTTCTGCTCCCAGGAAGCTTCAGGACTTTGCTGAGCGCTGTGGCCTTCACTGTGTATGATATTGCCTCACGTGGCTTTTACATACTGAGAATGTTTATACTTTGCAGCAGTCAGAAGTCACTATCAAATTCCAAATAGATAACAGTATCAGAAACTAGCTTCCTTGATTCTGTGAGTCATCCAGGCTAAACCCAGCTTTCCTTGACTTTCCTGACTCCAGAGATAGAAATAAAGGGGGTGACTTTGTTGTATATGTCAGATGTATGTCAAATGCTCATCACAGATTTGGCTGACAGTTACAGTAGCTTCTATGGGTGAAAAAGAGTACTTGTGTGATTTTAGTCTTGTTCTTGGTTGTTCTGATCAACCTCCTTCAGTTACAAGTCTTGACAGAATAACCAAGGATATCCTTTATAGAATTACAAGTGCATTATTTATGTATTGGGGTTGTGTTGAAATAGTCTGTGTTGAATACTGAACTACAAAAGTGTTTTCAAAATGTTTTCTGACTCAAGAGCGTGTAATAGAATAAATTGAGTTTTGGTTTAGAACAACTCTCCCTCTCTACAATTGGGAAACCAGCTTCTCTCCCTCCCCAAAATGAACACAGTGGGAATGAGGGTGCATGAAAAGGTTCATGCACACTTCATTTCTTCATCATTAAACCATTTTATGTGTTGTGTCTTTCTATAAAGGGGAAAGGTACAAAGAAGAACAGCCGTTCTACTCATACTTTCGGATAAAAGGAGCTGCTGCTATTTTTCTCTATCACCACAGCTTAGTACTAGGCCTTGGATTACTTTATAGTTGTGACAAAGATGAAGTCCCACTTCATCTGTGGCAAAGATATTATTTCTGAACTCATCTGGCAGCCTTAATCAATAACGGTGACCGGAAAAAAGCCCAAGGTCCACTATTATAAATATCTATGGTGCTTTACATGGTATTTTTCCATGTGGGTTTCTTTCCATGTGGGCTTTTTTCCTGTGAGCATTTATTACCATGGTTTTTTTTCCCCTGTGGGCTTTTTTCATAGAACCATCAATAACATTCCTCATTTTCCAAGATTAACTATTATCATTATAATAGCTATCTCACTACAGCATTATAACAATCTTTTTCAACGATGAACTAGTTCCCAGCTTCCTTTAAAAAAAAAAATCAGTTTCTAGCTCTTCTCTTTATGGAGTTACACAGAGAAATTGTTCAGCCAGTTCCCTTATCCTTATAACTCAGCAACTGAAAACAGGTGTTCCCAACCTTTGTGAGCCTGAAGAAACCTTTGGCATTTTGAAAGAGGGTGATGAGCGATTGCACAAAAACAGCTGTCGCATGAGGCAGAGCCAAGCATGTGTGTTATGCATACACACACACAAGAGGAAAGGGAATGGGGAATAAAACATCCAGAAGACAACCTCAGGAGGGAAGATCACACTTAAGACCGCCATGAGTAGAGAGGGAATAACAGATGCACTAGTAGTCCAAAGGGATATACCATTCTCTCTCTCTCACACACACACAGACAGAACCAGTTTTGAGAGGAGGGGAGAATGAAACATATACCCACTCAGAAGCAGCCCAAGGAGACGTAATATGCAGCAATTTACTCTCAGTACAGGCATTTTTGTCTCCCCCTTCCCCCCTCAGCCACCCAGGCACAGAATGAGAAAGTCAAGCACTTCTCCTCAGACAGAGACAGGAAGTAAAATGCTCTTGACTTGGTTGTGTGGCACATAGTTGGCTGCTGAAGGGAGGGACAGAGAAAGAGATCCTTGGGCATAGAGCCTAATATTGCACTTCTTGCCTTGGCATTTTTTTCTCCCAGCAGCAGCCATTCAGGTGAAGCACATGGAAATCCAGCACATCTCTGCTTTACTCCCTGATTCAGCTCTGAGAAGGTGCTTACCCTTCCTCCTGCTGTGCCGGGGGGGGGGGGGAGGGAGAGCGAGTTATGTGGTGCTGCCACCTCTCCTGGGTCCTCCCACCTCAGAGATGATCTGAACACCACCACCCTGGCTCCTTCCTCTCCCCACCCTATCTCATATTATATAGCACTGAAAGAGCCATATCAGTACTGTGTTGATACTGATTTTTTTTTAAAGCCCCCCTCCCAACTTCTCCCCTGGGGTGCTGCAGAGACCCAGGTAAGAAAAATAAGACCATGTAGGTGAGACCTTAAATGCTCACCTTCCCATATACATGGCATCCTAAAGAGTTTTGACTGCGGATCTCCAAAAAGGACAATATCTAACCAGGTTTGGGAAAGATTGCAGCAAAGTGAGGAAAAACATGCAAAAAGGACAAACAGAGGATGACATCACGTGGCAGTTCCTCAAAACAGCCCTGCAAAATAGCCATGAATCATTTTTAATCACTGGAAGAAGGGTAAATCTCAGGCAGAATACCCAAAATAGCAGGCTTAACTGATGTCCAGTATGTGCCACATAAGGCCAGCTGCCTCATTACCCAATCTTGACTAACTACTGGCAGAAAAACTGCCCTTAAGCTCAAAATCGTGCATATCTCCTTTCATTATGCCTGGGCTGAAGCATAGGGCAGGAATTATGAAACGCCTTTCTCCTCTAAACTGTCAGCACAGGCCAATCCTAAAACATACCAATCAGATCTACTGTCTGAAGGAAAACGACGGACTCCAGTGTCAAGCTCTCAGACTCTTGTCAAATTGCTAAACGTATCCAAACATATAGCCTTGTAGTATTTGGTAGAAAAGAAGTTTACATCAGAGTCTTGTGCTGTTCTTCACAGTGCATACCAATGGGGGAAGAAAAATGAGACCACACCAATCGCTGCCATAACTAAATCCAATCCTAGCTTTCCTGGCCAAGGGAGTGCGTTTCAGCCTCTTTTTAAGAAAGAATACTAACCTACCCTTCTCTTAGTGATGCTTTGGGATTAGCAACATACATGCCCAACAAATCACCGCAGTTTTAACAGCAATCTTTACAGCTTAAGAAACTACATTAGAACATTATGCCATTTAACATTCTCTGTATCCTCCTACCCTGTGCCCAGCACTATAGCAGGACAAGTCTGCAGTCATCTGCAACTAAGAACCTCTCTCACCTGCCACTGTCCATCCACAGGTTGGTACAACAGAAGTGGTGTTTGCTTATCCTCTTGCAGAATCCAGAGCCCACCAGTCTCCTCAAATGCAATGTCCCAGCCTTGGTGATTCAAGGAGATATGTTGTTTGCAAAGGAGTTTCTGAGCATCAGCATCAAGCTGGAAGATGGATACTGTGGGAATACTTTTCAAAAACAACCACTATCACTACCAAATGCATTTAGGGATTTTACTTTAAAGTAGCAAATTATCAGCACTAAAAGTCAGTAGTGAGTGAAAACAATGGCTTAAAAAGTGAAACCATCAGAAACCTTATTTTAAAACGATCAGATTGCCCTCCGCCCACCAACCAAGGCTCAATCTAGGCAAAATGGAGGTACTGCTGGCTGGCTGGGGTTGATTTAGGAATAGGTATTTAGTCTGTTTTGAATAACACCACACTCCCCCAGAAGACAGGCTGACAACTTGGCATGCTTCAGGATCTTACACTACTTTTGGATGTCCAGGTAGTACCAGCTTCCAGGAGTACTTTCTGCCAGCTACGTTTTTCACCTGTACATGAAAATATGGCCAGCTAATCATGTCCTGATGACTTCCAGATTAGATTACTACAATGCACCATATATGGGACTTCCTTTGAAGAGTGCTAGGAACTACAATGGGTCCAAAATGCAGCTGTCTTGTTAACAGGGACACGTAATTCAGAGCATATTGTTACAGTTTTGAAATGTGTATTGGCTTCCAGTTGGTTTCTGAGCACAATTTGAGGTGCTAGTTTATACTGTTAAAGCCCCAGGTGGCCTAGGATCAGGACACTTTAAGGATCAGTTCCTCCTATATGGAACCTACATGAATATTTAGGCTGTTTTTCTGAGGCCCCAATCCAGGTGCTCTCAGCATCAAAGGTCTGATGGGAGGTAACACAAGACAACACCAGAGTTGTGGAATACCTTCCCTAAGTGAGGGCTGTGCTACTCAAGAATGTCACGAGAGGGGTCTGCAGCAGGAACCACTGGGAATCGCCAACTTACATCTGGATCCAACCTAATGATTTTACATTGTTTCTAAGCAGCTCTGTGGACCTACCAGGTCCAAAAATATTGGGGTATAAATACTTTGAATACATAATTTCACAATATCTAGAGTCTCTGTAGTGGGATGATACATACAACATGGCCATCTTTGCAGAAGCTCCTGTAAGTCAATCCCTGTGGTCCACGTCTCCACAATGTGAACTATTTTGTGTGTGTGTGTGTGTGTGTGTGTGTGCGCGTGCAAGTTCATGGCACAGACAGAATAATTTCAGTATATTGCTCTGAAGAGATCTAAAACAACTCCTGCATTAGGGCATCATGTACGCCTATAGATAGGTTCAACTTTTCTATACAGAAGCTGCTAAGATTGTATAGATTGCAAGATTCAACTCACTACCAGCAAGGCAGATAAGCTATGAAGAAATTCTAAACATGGGGTTCTGCCATCTGTCACTGTGAGACTGTGGAGGGAGCCAGCTCTTTGGATGCAGGAACATCATCCAGTTTTCCAAAAACATTTTTTTTAATCTCAAAGGTTGCTTAAATGTGTTAACTTTTTAAAAAGCAACTAGTTGGCATACATGAACAATGAACGCTCAGTTGGGTCCAAAAGAGGACTCCAGCATTATGCTGGTTGCTGGATTTACATGATTATTCAGGAGCCAGAGCAGAAGTAGGAAATAAGCAGTCCCACAGTGTCATTAGCACTCAGAATATCCACGCTTTCACTGAAACAGAAGCAAATTTGTAGTCAAAGAAACTGTAGAAATTAGCTTGAAATCATGGCAAACATGATTTCCACCCCACTGCACAGCATCTCTCAAGCAGGCACAAGAGAACAAGCTCGTGTTCCAGTTTCCCTACCTGCCACAGACACGTTGTCGGCAGATAACAATGGAAGCATTAACTATAATCAACTGTAAGTCTTTATTATACCGTGCTAATTCAAAGGGGCTTCATATTATTAATGCAAAATACCATTACCAAGCACAAAGAGAATACTACATTCTGGAAAAGGTCGTGACAGCACAGTTTTCAAAATAACTTTATGCAGAGAGAAATTTGACATCATCAGCAATGAAATTATGTAGCTGTCTGCTGCCTCCACAGTAATTTTAGATAATCATTTCCATTTTTTTTCTCTTACCAGTCATATAAAATGGCAATGTAATTTCCTTCACAACAATAGGTTGTTCTTGAGACTGCATATTTCTGAGGAAAGGGAAAGTGGATGTGATTAGAAAAAGAGGATGTGATTAGAATCCTCAAGCACTTGGGAGGAGGAACAACATGAAAGAAGGAGAGGTAGCAAAACAGAAGACATCTGAGTCCAAAATCTTACTCTAAATCAAATCACAGCTCCCTCTACAAAGCCTCCACAGCTTGTTCTTGATGTACAAAATATGCTGTGCTCATGATAGTGGTCATGATGACACACACAGATGATCTTCTGGGTAGCTCTTGCTGCTACAAATGCAGAGGCATTTGCAGTGACAAGAAAACATCCACACAGAAGTTTTCCCCACTGCACCCTGCTGTGGCTGCCATTTCCTCCTGTTGCTGGAGGGCTTTTTTCAGACTTTGTGTTTTAAAAAACCGGTAATAGGTAAAGGGCTATAGCATTATAACAGTCTATAGCCCATTTAGTTAAGAAGTTATAAGGAGAAACGTGTGCCCAGTAGCTTTTCTCTTATAACTCCATCAGGAAGAGGGCTAGAGACGTAAAAAGAGATGGGGAGGCAGAGGGAGCTAATACGTTGTTACAACATTATAATGCTTAAGTAATAGTGCTATTACCTTTAAAGTCCAAAAAAGCCCTCCTATGGGGCGGGGGGGGGGGATAGCATCTGCAAAGACCACAAGGTGAGGAAAATGTTCCTGCTTTGGGAGAGATCTGAATAAAAGGACAACTTAGAAGACACAAGAAGGGGGGGGGGTACTTTAACCCAAAAAGAAATGAATTAAGAACCAAAAGGTTAAAGAAGTCAGAATGTGAGGGCCCACTAGTATTATATCTAAACTAAAAGCACAAATATTACTAAATATACAAAAAATACATGTATTTATTGCAAATTAGATAAAAACAAACATAGGCCCAAATAGTACCCTCAGATCAGAATAAAATCATACAATTATCTCAAATATAGACCATTAGTAATGCTGATCAAATGTATTTTGGCCAACTGGCAGGTTTTATCCAGTATTCCGAGATGCCATTCTATCCCACTCTTTATTTACAGGAGATCCAGTAATCTGAAGGTCATGTTGGTCAGAGGTAGACTGAAACCCTTCCCTACAGATAGAGTTGCCAAGCCCTACCTTGAATGGAGCGGGGGAGTCCCGGCCCTATCCAGAAGTGACGTCATCACGTCGGGCATGTTGGGGGTGGGACCACTATAATTCGAGGGAAAACCATAGTTTTCCCTCGAATGATAGAGCGTCCTGCCGAAACGTGCCTGAGGCAATGATGTCACCTCTGGGTGATATCATCACACCCGGCACGTCTCCATGATCCTGGAACTTTGGGGGTGGGGTTCCCCCCAGCGGCCTGATCCGGGCCGCCGGGGAACGGACCCATCAAGCAGGGGGTTCCCCACTCCCCCAGGGGACCTGGCAACCCTACCTACAGATAAGATTGTAACTGATGACAAAACTAAGCCAGTTGGTAATTACCCTTGCAGGAACTGCTCTGTTTGTTGTCTTTGCCTTCGCAATGACTTTTTAAATGACTCATACAAACAGAGTAGGTACTCCATAAAATCATTTGTTAATTGTAATCCCTGATCTGTGATTTATGCAATCCTTGCGATCTGAAGAGCTGTAAAGAAACAAATTTGTGAACACAGAAGTCACATTAGGTTACAAAGAACCTTTGACTCAACATTTTCAAGACCTTGGGACACACAGATAAGCAGCTGCACTTCTGGGTGTTGGAAAAGATCCAAGCTCCCAACCTACAACTCCTTCAGCATCTGAGAGCAAGAGAAACATATTAGATATACACTATGAATATTATCTCCACATGGCCTTAATGAGGAAGTGGATTAGTTACATGCTTGACAGAATGTTGTTCTTATACTATTACTCTATTGTGTGAGATAATACTGGTATTTATTAACACATTTGTATTTTCTCCCTTTCCCCCCATCCCTTCTGTAACCTGTGGTTGGTCACATGTGCACTGTCTGGGTTTCCCCCCCATTCTGACTGCATCATCCCCTTGCCTGACATATAAGGTATAGGACACTTTGCACTATACTACTGGCTGTAGACTGTGTCTAAAAAAAGTTTTTTAGACTGGGAGAGGAAGTTAATGTCTATGGATACATATTATTTTATTTTAATTCTTCCATATCATTTGAGACCTTTTCCATAAGTTTCTTTTTTTAATACAAAGGACCCTTTGCATATATTATTGGCTCCAGACTGCATCTAAAAAAACATTTGGACCAGGAGAAGAAGGTAATTTCTATGAATATTATTACTGTATTTTAATTTTTCCATGTAATTTGAGCTCTTTTCCATTTTTTTTAAATTGTGTTCATCAGGATATCCTTGAATACTTTTTAAGGTACACAACTGAATTACCATTCAAGGCATGTGTACCTGACCAGGGCAGCAGGTTATTTAAAATGAGGCCTCTGAATTCTATCTCTGTCTTAGGCCACAGATATCTCTCCTTATATATAATTGAGTAAGAACATTCTATATGAACATTCTAAATTTGGCCCCTTTAGTGTATGGACGCTTGAACTGTCAGTCAGAAGACGCTGGCTGGGTTGACTGGCTGCTTTGTGCAGTCCCGCCCAGCGTTTCCAGGTCTTTTGCATATGGAAGCTGATTGGACTACACTGCATTCCACACCTCAAACTCACCCCCCTCCCCGCAAGGCAGTTGGAATGTCAGTTGCATATGGAACCTTCAAGGTCTTTTGCATATGGAAGCTGATTGGACTTCACTGCATTCCACACCTCAAACTCACCCCCCTCCCCGCAAGGCAGTTGGAATGTCAGTTGCATATGGAACCTTCAAGGTCTTTTGCATATGGAAGCTGATTGGACTTCACTGCATTCCACACCTCAAACTCACCCCCCTCCCCGCAAGGCAGTTGGAATGTCAGTTGCATATGGAACCTTCAAGGTCTTTTGCATATGGAAGCTGATTGGACTTCACTGCATTCCACACCTCAAACTCACCCCCCTCCCCGCAAGGCAGTTGGAATGTCAGTTGCATATGGAACCTTCAAGGTCTTTTGCATATGGAAGCTGATTGGACTTCACTGCATTCCACACCTCAAACTCACCCCCCTCCCCGCAAGGCAGTTGGAATGTCAGTTGCATATGGAACCTTCAAGGTCTTTTGCATATGGAAGCTGATTGGACTTCACTGCATTCCACACCTCAAACTCACCCCCCTCCCCGCAAGGCAGTTGGAATGTCAGTTGCATATGGAACCTTCAAGGTCTTTTGCATATGGAAGCTGATTGGACTTCACTGCATTCCACACCTCAAACTCACCCCCCTCCCCGCAAGGCAGTTGGAATGTCAGTTGCATATGGAACCTTCAAGGTCTTTTGCATATGGAAGCTGATTGGACTTCACTGCATTCCACACCTCAAACTCACCCCCCTCCCCGCAAGGCAGTTGGAATGTCAGTTGCATATGGAACCTTCAAGGTCTTTTGCATATGGAAGCTGATTGGACTTCACTGCATTCCACACCTCAAACTCACCCCCCTCCCCGCAAGGCAGTTGGAATGTCAGTTGCATATGGAACCTTCAAGGTCTTTTGCATATGGAAGCTGATTGGACTTCACTGCATTCCACACCTCAAACTCACCCCCCTCCCCGCAAGGCAGTTGGAATGTCAGTTGCATATGGAACCTTCAAGGTCTTTTGCATATGGAAGCTGATTGGACTTCACTGCATTCCACACCTCAAACTCACCCCCCTCCCCGCAAGGCAGTTGGAATGTCAGTTGCATATGGAACCTTCAAGGTCTTTTGCATATGGAAGCTGATTGGACTTCACTGCATTCCACACCTCAAACTCACCCCCCTCCCCGCAAGGCAGTTGGAATGTCAGTTTACAACTGCTCTTCAGGGAGCAGAGATCAGTTCCTCTGGAGAAAACAGTGGACTCTGTCATTATACCCTGCTGAGGTCACCACAGCAAAATGACACTGTTTGCCCAAAGCCAGAGCACTCCCCCAGAGCCTCTTTCTAGATCCCGTTGTATTTATTTCCACAACGGGCTTTACTGCTAGTTTGATTATAAGTAACTCAAGACATATCGTTTGAACAATTTTTTTGTCATATTCATAACAGTGCTAACTTTAACAATTTTTTAATTTTTTTTCAGTTTTTTCCTTTTTTCCTCCAGAACAATTTCAACTTGGTCCAAGTTTAAGAAATAACTATTATTATTGTATTGTCTGGAGCCACTGTGTAACAACACTGTTTGAGCACTGAAGAAGGCCAATTAGTTGAAACGCATTTGGTCAGGGTTGCAAATCATCTATGTTTGAGATAACTACAATTTTATTCTCATTTGAGGCTACTATTTGGGCCTACATTTGTTTTTATCTAGTTTGCAGAAAATACGTGTATTTTTTTATATTTGGTAATATTTATATTTTTAGTTGAGATATAGAACTAGCAGGCCCTCATACTCTGACGTCTTTAACCTTTTGGTACTTAATTTGATAAAAGGACAACTTCCCATCCAAATGATATCCAAATTGCTTTGACTGCAATCTTTCCAAAACGGATCAAAGCAAAACAGTTCTGGTAAAGATTGCAGCAAAGTAGGGGCAAAACAGAAACAGGATGAATAGAGGAAAATGTCATGTGGGTAGCCCTGAAAACAGCACTGCAGGAAGGAAGCCAAAGTGGAGCAAAACATCCATGTCGAAACAGCTTTGTTTAAACCCATACCACAGCAGCTAGTGTGAAAGCAAAGAGAAAGAAAGAAAAAAGAAAATGTGCATTCACATTACCTTCTCATTTTTGGTGGCCTCACACGTATTCAAACTATTCAAACAGCAACAATGGACTTCTTTCCCACTTTTGTACTCCCAAAGCCTCAATGTGCAGTCCTGAGAAAGTTTAAAACAAAAACAGGCTGATAATTAACACTCCTAGTATGGCGATCCTCAGTCCAACTTCCACTCTCACTTGCATGCTATGATCAAGATTTACAGCAAGGTATGAAACCCAGCACTTTTCAACGTTCAATTGCAGCGTGCTTTATGGACATTTATTGTGTACACAAAATATGCTAGCTGTTGACATAACACAGGGGCCAAGAGAATGAGCCGTGGTCTAGAAAGGCCCCTCTTCAAATTTCACCTCTGCCATTGGTTTTAGGCAAGCCACTTACAGTGCCATCCTAAGTACAATTATACCTTTCGAAGTCTAGTAACTTAAGGATTTAGAAGAGGGGTGTAACTCTGATCAGAAGGGCACTGTCACTCTCACAATAGGAAGGAGAATCATGTATGCTGTCCTGAGCTCCTTAAGAACATAAGAACACCAATGTTGGATCAGGCCAAAGGCCCATCCAGTCCAACACTCTGTGTCACACAGTGGCCAGAAATACCAGGTGCCATCAGGAGGTCCACCAGTGGGGCCAGGACATTAGAACCCCTCCCACTGTTGCCCCCCACACACACCAAGAATACAGAGCATCACTGCCCCAGACTGAGAGTTCCTATCTATACCTTATGGCTAATAGCCACTGATGGACCTCTGCTCCATATGCTTATCTAATTCCCTTTTGAAGCTGTCCGTGCTTATAGCCGCCACCACTTCCTGTGGCAGTGAATTCCATGTGTTAATCACTCTTTGGGTGAAGAAGTACTTCCTTTTATCCGTTCTAACCCGACCGCTCAGCAATTTCATGGAGTGCCCACGAGTTCTTGTATTGTGAAAAAGGGAGAAAAGTACCTCTTTCTCTACCTGCTCTTTCCCATGCATAATCTTATAAACCTCAATCATGTCTCCCCTCAGTCATCATTCCTCCAAGCTAAAGAGCCCTAAGTGCTTTAACCTTTCCTCATAGAGAAAGTGTTCCAACCATTTTATCATTTGAGTTGCCCTTTTCTGCACTTTTTCCAAAGCTATAATATCCTTTTTAAGGTGTGGTGACCAGAACTGCACACAGTATTCCAAATGAGGTCGCACCATTGATTTATATTGGGCCATTATGATATTGGCTGATCTGATTTCAATACCCTTCCTAATAATCACCAGCATCGCATTGGCCTTCTTTATTGCAGTCACACACCGTCTCGACATTTTCAGTGATTCAGGCAGCAGCCCACCATGCAGCCACCCTGAGAGGCAGCAGGCCCTGCTCCAACGTCAAAATATCCCTAGCTCCAGTGACAAAATGTCTGAAACAAGGGAATAAACAGGCGAGTTTAGCAGATGTGCAAGGAGTGGGTAAGTAGCATTATATGTATAAAGTTTTAATATAAAATTCTATCAAGATAGGCGAAGTGAAAAGGTTTAAAACAGTAAGGAGGGCTAAAATAGTAAGGAGGGCAAATAAGTAAGCAATACCTTTGGGTACCAACATTTTGTAACTTCTTAATGTTGTAGCTGTTCAAACTACTCAAGTGTAGCTAATTTTAGTTCTAAACAGGTTCAGAGGTTCTTGGCTAGTTTTACTGCAGTATGGAAAGGGTTAAACGGAGGATCAAACAAAGGACAAGGATTAAAATTGAGGACATAGGGCTATCTTAAGCTCTAATATCACTTTGAAACTTTATTACACCTACAGATTAAAGTACTAATACCAGAAACTAGGGATAGTGAGTTCACAGATAAGGCAGGTTTTTGTACCATAAGAAGGAAAATAAACAACATAACAAACTACAGCTAGGGCTTAAAAAACAGGGGGTCCAATTTTAAACTAAACCTGAATTTTTAAGCTAATTCTCACATTCTTTAAAGAAGGGTTTTTTTCCTACAAGACAACAAGCAGTTACATACCTTCTGTAACTGCTGAAGTTATTCAGTTAGAGCCCCCTTTAATCCAAGCCTAGAAGGGCTAAATAAACATTTGAAATTAAATTAGCATTTGAAGTAAAAGGCAGCCTGGGAAGGAAAGGCACTCTTGTCTGAGCAGCTCCCTTTCAGCAAGCCAGTTTGGTGTAGTGGTTAAGTACGTGAACTCTGATCTGGGAGAACCGGGTCTGATTCCACACTCCTCCACATGCAGCTGCTGTTGCTTAAAATGAAAAAGGTGGCAGAGCAGTTCTTAAACCAAATCTTGGGAGAAAGCTGATGGGAGATGAAATGTCTCGTTCAAGATGGCTCACCTCTAAGAAATGAAGGGGTAGCTCTTATTGCCGTAGAGGGAAATGGATTAGGATTGGAAACTGATAGGGTGACAAACAATATTGACTGCCTGACAAGGTCTAGAGGCCCCAGGAGGAAGGTTGCAGGCCCAACATATCTGGGAAATTATAGATGTTTATATACAAATGCTAGAAGTATCCAAGGGAAATGAGGGAACTGGAATGCTTAGTGGGCATTTCAGAAACTTGGTGGGATGAGAATAATAATCCTGAATATAAATTATATCAGAAGGATAAGGAAAAAGGGTTGGAGGTGGAGTGGCTCTGTATGTCAGAGAGAGTATACAGTCCAGTAAAACAGAGAAGCTAAGAGAAATAGATTTGCTTACCGAAACACTATGGGTGGAAATAGTGTGGCCAAAACGAAGCTTAGCTCTGGGAGTTTGTTATCACCCACCAGATAAAAAGTTAGAGGATGATTTAAAAACAGCAAAATGATTAAGGAAAGCAGCTAGAGAAATAACTGTGTCATAATAGGTGATTTTAACTACCCACAGTTAAAATCAATATGTCAATATGTGTTTAAATCAAGAGAAACAAATTGGGATTCTAGATACTTTCAATGACTGTGCCATGGAGCAGATGGTCACAGAACCTACCAGAGGGGAGTGATCCTAGACTTGGGCCTAAGTAATGCTCAAGACCTGGTGATAGATGATAGCACCAGTTGGGAACAGTGACCATAATGTTATTAAGTTTAGCACTTATGTAAATAGGAAGTTACCCCAAAAGACCAACACAACCACATTTAACTTTAGAAGGGGTAACTTCTCTCAAATGAGGGGGCTTGTGAAGAAGAAACTGAAAGGAAAGGTAAGGAGGGTCAAATCCCTTGAGGAAGCTTAGTGATTGTTTAAAACTACAATCCTGGAAGCTCAGATAAAATGTATACCACAGGTTAGGAAAGGTGCAAATAGTTATTTAAAAAGGCCTGCATGGTTAATGAACAAAGTTGACAGAAGCAGTAAAAGGTATGAGGGATTCCTTTAAGCGTGTGGAAGGCTAGTCTGAGTGAGGTAAATAAAAGGGAGCACAGGTTTTGGCAAATAAAATGCAAGTCAGTGATCAGACAAGCAAAAAGGGACTATGAGGAATATACTGCAAAAAACATAAAGACCAACAATAAAAATTTCTTCAAATACATTAGTAGCAGAAAATCAGCCAGGGAGACAGTGGGGCCACTGGATGACCAAGGGGTAAAAGGATTGCTAAAGGATGATAGGGAAATGGCAGAGAAGCTGAATGCATTTTTTGCCAATCTCTTCACTGTGGAAGATGAAAGGTGCTTGCCCACTCCATAACTGCAGATTTCAGGAAAGGTGTTGAAAGTTGGACTGAGGTCCTACTACTGATGGACAAATTAAAAACTGACAAATCACCAAGCCCAGATGGCATACATCCAAGAGTTCTGAAAGGACTCAAATGTGAACTTGTGGATCTCCTGACAAAAATATGCAATCTATCACTAAAATCTGCCTCCATTCCTGAGGACTGGAAGGTAGTTAATGCAACCCCTCATCTTTAAAAAAGGTTCCAGAGGAGATCCAGAATATTACAGGCTGTCAGTCTAACATCAATACCAGGTAAATTGGTGGAATTCATTATTAAAGATAGAATGAGTAGGCACATTGATGAACAAAAGCTATTGAGGAAGAATCAGCATGGATTCTGTAAGGGAAGATATTGTCTGAATAACCTTTTAGAGCTCTTTGAGGGGGTGAACAAACATATGGACAAGGGTGACCCAGCAGATGTTGTTTACCTAGACTACCATAAAGCTTTTGATAAAGTTCCTCATCAAAGGCTCCTAAATAGACTCAGCAGTCATGGGATATCGACCGATATCTCTGCTGAACGTCGATTATAAAATCTACGCATCTATACTAGCGCAGCGTCTGAGACAGGTGTTGGCTCATTTGATACACCCAGACCAGACAGGGTTTCTGCCCAAAAGGCAACTGAGACATAATGTGAGGATGATTTTAGATGTTTTAGAGTATGGGGAATTAAACCCAGATAAGCAGCTAGCAATTGTGTTTCTCGACGCCGAGAAGGCGTTCGACAACATTAATTGGGATTATATGGCTGAAAACTTAAAAGAGATGGGCTGCGGAGAAGAGTTCCTCAACAGGATAGCGCTAATATACAAAAAACAAGATGCAAAAATTATTATAAATACGGATATGTCGGAGAAAATAGAAATAGGGAAAGGTACGCGTCAAGGCTGTCCCCTCTCCCCTTTATTGTTTATTTTAGTGATTGAAGGACTGTGCGAGACCATTAGAAATGACATAAATATAAAAGGAATTAAGGTCAAGGGTCAGGAGTACAAGATGCAGGTGTATGCAGATGACATGGCGATTGTGATGTTGGAACCAATAGATTCGATAACACCACTAATAAATAACATTGAAAAATTCGGTCAGTTAGCTGGGTTTAGAATTAACACTGGGAAAACGAAGGTACTAACAAAAAACTGCAGAGAGAATATCATTAAGACTATTGAGGACACTACCAAGTTTAAAGTAGTTAAGAGAGTTAAACATCTGGGGGTAAACATCACAAAGAAAACAAGTTCTTTAATCCAAGATAATTATGAAACACTAATGGGCTCCATAAAGAAGGAATTAGATAACTGGTCATCTTTACAGCTCTCAATGATGGGGAGAGTCGCGGCCATTAAAATGTTTGTTCTTCCAAAGGTCCTATTTTTATTCCAAACTATACCAGTGTTACGAAATCTTAAATTTTTTCAAAGGTTAGACAGATTGGTCAGAGGGTTTATTTGGCAAAAGAAAAAACCTAGAATTAAATTAAAATTCCTACAGGAGAAAAATCGAAATGGCGAATTAGCAATACCAAATTGGCAAATGTACTATCAAGCAGCGGCCCTAGCATGGCTCAGAGAATGGATGCTCTTGAAAAACAAAAGATTATTAAGCTTAGAAGGCGTTGATTTGATGACAGGTTGGCATGCAATATTAGCTGATAACAAAGAAGGGACGCGCGCACATATTTTAACCGGCATTTAATCAGAGCCAGTTTATTAAAAACATGGAAACAGATTAAAATAAAATTCTACAACAAGATACCAAGATGGATAGCCCCTTTAGAGGCGATGGTGCTACCACACTTAATGTCAGAAGTAAGAGCCTCAACGTACGAGGTTTTACTTGATAGTAATGATGAACTAAAATCGCAACAAGATATGGAGGCCCGAGGTATACAATTTTCATGGTGGGAGAGAAACCAATTAAACTCTAAATATGTTAAAGATAAGCAGATTGGCTTTATCTCTGGGAGAACGGAGTTAGATAAGATTTTGTTAGGAGAGGAGGTGAAGATGATCGCTAAAATATACTCCCTTCTCCTTAAGCAAGAGATGCAAGATGTGGTCATGAAAGAAACCACAAAGATATGGGGTGAAAATTTGGGCCATGAGATTGATATGCTGAAGTGGCAGAAGATATGGGGAAACATAAGATGGTTAAAAGCGGTAGCATTGAAAGAAAATGTTTTCAAAGTGGTGCACCAATGGTACTTGTCACCGGAAAGGCTGGCACGAATATATGATGGTCTAGATGGTAAATGCTGGAAATGCAAGATATTGTTAGGCTCATATTACCATGTTTGGTGGTCTTGTAAAGAGGTGTATAATTATTGGAAGGAGGTACAGATGGTGTTAATACAGTTAACCAAAAAACAAATCAGCTTAGATCCTGAAGTCTTCCTTTTAAATGTATTTCCTGATAACTGGAAGAAAAATGAAAAATATTTAATTTTACACGTAGTAACAGCTGCAAGGATTCTACTTGCAAAGGCATGGAAATGTGAACAGGTACCAACTAAGGAGGAGCTGATAAGTAAAATAATCGAGGTTGCAGAAATGGACAATTTAACACAAAAAGTGAATGGAAACATGAACAATGTATTTAAAAACGTGTGGTCACCATTCTATAGGTGGCTGGAATTAAAAGAAAAGGAAAACTATGAGTTGTAAACTGTATGAAGAGGAGGATATCTGCTTTTGTTGTAGTATAGTGTGGTGGGGTGGAGGGTTGTTATTAGTGAGAGGGATTAGGTGATGGGATGGGATGTGGTTGTGTATATGAATGTATGTGTCTGAAAACAAATAAAGAATTTATTCAAAAAAAAAAAGGGAAAAAAAGTCCTCTTTTGGATTAGAAACATTAACAAGAGAGTGAGTATAAAAGGGAGGTTTTTATAGTGGGAGGTGGTAAGCAGTGGGGTACCACAGGGCTCAGTACTAGGTCCAGTGCTTTTTAAATTGTTCATTCATGATTCGGAGTTGGGAGTAAACAGTGAAATGCCTACGTTTGCAGATGTTGTTAAGGGAATGAGAACCAGGGAGCACTGTGAGGCACTCCAGAGGGATCTGTTGAGGCTGGGCTAGGCTTGCCAAGTCCCCCCGGGGGGCAGGGAAACCCCCGCCCGAGAGGCCCATTACCCACCGCCGGCAGATCGGGCCCCGGGGGGAACCCTACCCCCAAAGCATGCGACATGCCCGGTGTCAGCACGTCACCCGGAAGTGACGCAATCACGTCAGGCACATTGGGGGTGGGGCCACAATCATCTGAGGGAAAACTCTATGGTTTTCCCTCGGATGATTGTGGCCCTGCCCCCAACGTGACTAACGTGATTGCATCACTTCCGGGTGACGTAAGTGCGGCGCACACGTGCAAAGCACACACATGGCCTCCCAGAGCAGCGCTGGACTCCCCCGCTCTACATAAGGTAAGGACTTGGCAACCCTAGGCTGGGCGAGTGGGCATCAACGTGGCAAATGAAGTTCAATATGGGCAAGTGCAAAGTAATGCACGCTGGAGGGAAAAAATCCTAAGTATAAATGTATGTTGATGGGTCCAAACTGATGGTAACTGACCAGGAGAGTGATCTTGGACTCATGGTAGATAACTCACTGAAAACGTCGACTCAGTGTGTGACTGCAATAAAAAAGCAAATGCTATGCTGCAAATTATTAGGAAGAGGATTGAAAATAAATCAGCCAGTGTAATGACTTTGTTATGTGTGTGTGTTTCTTTAAATGGTTGGTAAATGTCAGTAGAACAAGGGGGGTGAAAAGAGGGAGATGAGTGAATGAGGTGATTGGTTGGTGACAGAGTGTGTGGGCGGAGCTAGAAGGTGCGTGTGTGTGTGTGTGTGTGTGCGGAGACAGAAAAGGCAGGGTGTTCAGTTTGAAGTCGAAGTCAGCAGTTGTCAGTTGTGGTCAATCTACACAGAGTTTGAGAAGTAGTCTTCTAGCTAGAATCATACAGAGGTGCTGTGGAAGGCATTAAAATTCTAAAGAAGAAAAAAAAGTACTTCAAAGGGCAATTTAGACAAAATCTAATATTGTCAGAGTATTATAAGAGTGTGAGGGGAAAAAGCTGACAGAGACCTAAGTAAAAGGGAAAGATTCTACTGAGCAACTTAACAAAACATCTTGTAACCAGTGTTCCCTCTAAGCTGAGTTAGTGTGAGCTAGCTCAGTTTTTTAGCATCCGGCTCACACATTTTTGTCTTAGCTCAGAAAGGACGGCTCCAGAGCAAACTAATTTATGCAGCAGCCAAATGGCTCACTCACAGCTTTAATGCCAATAGTCCACAAAGTAGAATTTTTGCACAAGACTCCACAGCTTAGAGGGAGCATTGCTTGTAACCAATACACCTCTTTTACCAATAAAGTTTTATCTTGTTTATTGTTAACCCAGAGTCTTATCCTCAGAACCACATAGTCCAATGAAGGAGCCTTAGAGTTTGGGCACAATACTGTGGGAAAGGTTAATTAAAGACTGAAATTAAATTCCTGGTGGCAGCAATAGATACTTTGAGTGAGAAAAAGAAACAAGAAATTTAGAACTACATCACACCTAACCACAAAAAATAAGAGAGAGGTATCGTCACAGCCAGTATCATAATGCCCCTGTATAAATCTATAGTGCAGCCTCATTTGAAATATCGTGTACAGTTCTGGTCACCACACCTCAAAAGATTTTTTTTAATCTATTATCTTTACTGGTTTTGCAACCAAAGAAATAAACAGCAAACCCTTGTCCCACAACAGACCTTGTTCCACAGGAAAACATGGAGGAAATTAATGAGCAATATGCTTAGAACAGATAAAAGGAAGTACTTCATTCAAAGAGTAATTAACATGTGGAATTCACTGCCACAAGAAGTGGTGGCGGTGACAAGTATAGACAGCTTCAAGAAGGGATTGCATAAACATAAGGAGCAGAAGGCCATCAGTGGCTATTAGCCACACAATGTATAGATGGAATACTATGTCTGGGGCAAGTGATGGCCTTGGTGCTTGGGGGCAACAGTGGGAGGGCTTCTGGAGTTCTGGCCCCACTGGTGGACCTCCTGATGGCACCTGGGGTTTGGCCACTGTGTGACACAGAGTGTTGGGCTGGATGGGCCATTGGCCTGATCCAATATGGCTTCTCTTGTGTTCATCACATATGCCTGCCTTGCACAGAGAGGGGCCACCCCTTCCTTAAGCCTGGTGTGGTCCAGTGGGAGACCTGCAATTCTTGAGCCCACATCCTGGACCTTTGCTTACGGCCCCAGGTTCACTGAGACTGCCCTGGTGTCAGAAAGTTGACCTAGCAGCTTTTTCATTCAAAACAGTTTCCCCAGGTACTATACGGGAGAACAAGGATCTGCTGCTTAATATCTTGTATATGTATAGAATTGCATATGAGAAAACTTGAGCAGCTGGAAGATCTTACTTGCTGAAGAACAAGTCTTTTTAAGGCAATTGACAAAAACTCCAGGTTTAAAAAGGTACATACATACCCCAGAAGCTGATAAGAGAAGATCTGGATAGTTTGGTATTACAAATATTTGACTGACAAACCTAAAGGTGAAAAAAAAAATCCAGCAGTTCTTTAAATGGCAAACAAAGGTAGCAATATGTGAAGTTACACATCACCATAGCAACACAGAAGTTTCTACACTGGATTAGGCAAGTATTTTATCTTTTATGTCAGGAAATACTGCCCAGAAACTCAGTTAACTATGCTAACAAGTGTCCTGCAAGCTTCTGACTTACTCAAAAAATGTCCAGTAAAGTATATTATCTTTCCTTATATATAATTGAATTTTCGTCCCCCAACGTTCTATGCATGCCAAAATAGGTTGGCCGCATGAACTGCCAGTCAGAAGACGCTGGCTCGGTTGGCTGGCTGCTTTGTGGAGTCCCGCCCATGTCAGCCCCAGCCAGCGTCTTGCGCTCACTTTGCTCCGGTCCTCAGACAGGACGGGACCGTCTGCAGGGTAAGCCAGGGGAAAGCCTCCACAGGCCCCGCGCCGTCTTCCCCTGCCCGCCCACCAAGCCAGACGGACAGGGAAAGCCTCCACAGGCCCTACGCTGCCTTCCCCTGCCCGCCTGCCGAGCCGGACGGATGGGGAAAGCCTCCACAGGCCCCGCGCCCCCCACTGTGGCCAGGGGGGAGGCCTGCTCAGCCCCCCCGCTTGCCCACCGCTGCACCAAGAAGGGGGAGGCCTATTTGGGCCCCCACTCGCCCGCCGCGGGCCAATTCACACAGGCCGCCACCCGCCCCACCTTTCCCCCCTCAAACCACGCCGTGGCCAGGGGGGGCTGCTCAGCCCCCCACCACACCTGGCCGTGCGGGGGCCATCAGCCGCACCCAACACACCTTTCCCTGCTCAACCGCTGCGCCGAGCGAGGGGGAAGTCTACTCGGGCCCCCGCCGCGGGCCGCCTCACACAGGCCGCCACCCGCTCCTGACCCACCTTCCCCCCCTCAAACCACGCTGGGGGGAAGCCTGCTCAGGAC
>NW_015167231.1:37276-46563 GCF_001447785.1 Gekko japonicus
TGGTAGACCTGCCCTCTGGAGAACAGGTCTACCCACCCCATTCCACTATCTTGGTAGACCTGCCCTCTGGAGAACAGGTCTACCCATCCCATAGGAATCAGGACGGTTGTTGCGCTGAAGACAATGGACGCTAGCTTGGCTGCCCAGCCACAGGGCCCCTCCCCCTTTCAGGCACCCCTTGGCCGCCTGAGTCCCTGGCGGATGAAGGCCGCTAGAGGTGCTCCCCCCCGCCCAAAGGGCCTGCCGGGCCCAGGGGGGTGGCATTGCTCCTCCCCCCTGCCAGACGGCACGTCTACCAAGATGGTGGAAGGGGGCGGTTAGACCTGCTCTCCAGAGCCCAGGCCTACCAATACAGTGGAATGGGGTGGGTAGACCTGTTCTCCAGAGGGCAGGTCTACCAGTACAGTGGAATATGCCACTATATTGGTAGATCTGCCCTCTGGCAGGGGCGAGGAACAACGCCACCCACCTGGGCCCACCAGCCCTTCGGACGGACCGGGGGGAGGGGGAACACTTCCGCCGGCTGAGGGGTGCCAGGAAGAGGGCTGGGCCCTGAGGCCGGTCAGCCAAGCTAGCGTCCATTGTCTTCACTGCTACAACGAGCCTGATTCCTAGTAATTAAATAAATCAGAATTATTTTTTTTAAGTTTTGCTGTGTAATTTAGCATTCACCTGGACCTTGCAGTTGGGGTTAAAACTGCCCCCTCCAACAGTTGTCATCATTGCCACCATAAGGTCATCAAAAGACAACAGAATTACATGTATGCTCTCCATAGTTCTGCCTGGGCTTACACAGAGCAGTGTTATGAAAAGCAGACATGACCCATTCTCCCTCCTAGCCTAGGATGCCAGCTGAGGGGGAACAAAGCTAAAGGGGGGGAATCCTGAATCTAGGCTATAGAGAGACTATGGAGAAGCACTCAGGCTTGAGCTGCAACATGAAGCAGCTGCAAACAAATACAGTGAAGGACTACTTCCTCCCACATTGTCCAACTTGCCAGTTAAGATCCACCTCACAAGCCCTCTTCTCCTTTCCCCCACCTTTAGTGGTCAGGCAGATGGTAACCAGCGACAGAGATTTTTCAGTAGGAGCACCTTGCTTATGGATTACCCTTCCCCTTGAGGCTCGCTACTCTCTGTTAGGCACCAAATAAAAACCTTTCCCCCAGGCTGATGCAGGTACATAAAGAGAGGTGCTACCCTATTTAAAACATCAGTGCAAATGTTGTGCAATTTTATATACACCCTGCAAGTAAGCAACAAACATGAGAAAGATGGAGGCAATAGCAACAATAAATTATTTGGGAAGATTTCCATTTGACTTCATTATCAGATCTAAACAATGAACCAAATAAGACTAAGGATCGCTTCAGTGTGGATCTGTGAGTGAAACAAATGTCTGGGCACAAGAGCGAGCATGCATAAAGCATTTCTTTGGAACATCAAAACTGCTTATTAACTATTAATAATCCCATTTACAAACCAGATAAGCAAGATCAAAACCTCACTCACAAAGAAGCGCCAGCAGGCTCGAATTTAAAGACTCTCTGATGGAAAACAAATATAATTATCAAGCTGCAAATCAGTCAATAAATCAAAGTTGAGAAGGGCACCACCAATAAGGATTTTGATCAGCAGAGAAGTAAGGAAAAACCCAACTGCTTTGGGAAAAGTGCTCGGCTTAGCCCTGCTCTGAAGGTGGGGAACATTTACCTACAAAGCAGGGGCTTTTGGCTGTTTGAATTACTGTGTGGCATAGTAGTTAAGGCTTGGGTTTTCCCTCTGATATGAAAGTCACAGGGCAATCTTGGGCAGTGTTCCCTCTAAGCTGAGTTAGTGTGAGCTAGCTCACAGTTGTTTGGCCTCCGGCTCACACATTTTTGTCTTGGCTCAGGGAGGATGGCTCCAGAGCAAAGTAGTTTATGCTGTAGCCAAATTGCTCACCCACAACTTTAATGCTGGTAGCTCACAAAGTAGAATTTTTGCTCACAAGACTCCACAGCTTAGAGGGAACATTGATCTTGGGTCAGCTAATTTCTATCAGCCTAATCAATTGCTTGAGCAGAGAACTGAACCTGGATGCCAAGCAAAATTATCTGGTGTGCTGCTTTCAACATCCATGCTAGGAGTTACCTTCCCCTGCTCTATAACCTCAAGACAGCCTGTTACACAGCTAAATGCTGTTATGGCTGCAAAACTTTAGGGAGCATTTAACATAAATATGATTTCCTACCTCTCCTCCAAAACAGGACCCTCCCTTTTTGACAATGTTGGAGGCTTTCTATAATGACACTTACTCTCTGTGTCCCAGGCAGAAGGATACAATGTTATGTGGCGCTCTTGTCAAGCTAACTCGTATCTTCTCATCTCGGTCAGCTGTTAGGATATACTGGTCATCAGGGCTCAAAGCCTAGAGATTCAAAACAGGTCATCGTGGAAACAGTCCAGAAGACTTTTGGACACATATACAGACATCCATAGCGATCACACATATTCCACTTAGAGGATTTTTCTCAACTTCCAAATGAGGGAGTCTTGAAAGTAAGGCCACAAAAGTTAAAAGCCTGTGTACGTGTCCCCCAAACACCTATGTTACCAATGCATATTACACTGATGGCAAGAAAAGAAACTACTTCTTCCAATTTACAAATGCTTATTAATAGCTATTTGTCCACCTCAAGACAAACATTAAAATTTTGTTTGTATTTATAATAGTACAACAAGAAATTTAGACAAGTAGCCAAGCCTAAAAACTTTGATAAATTAACTGTCAAAGGAACCAGCTGAAACCTCATACACAGAATTATAGTCACGGCCAGTTTATTACCTAAATTGTAGAAGAAGATTTTATTGTATTTAGCCATGGGCCATTACAAACCACAGACAAAGAAGAACACACTAAAACTTTAAAATTGTATAAAATAAGATACAGTCCAACATTATAAATCCATAAAATCGAGGTTATGAACAGTTAATTAATTCACAACATACCCACTAAAATCAGTATTGGCTAGAAGCAGCGTTGGCCCGTATTTTCCTTGCAGCCAAGGCAAATAAAGCCATTCTATTGGATACATCGGCATTGGCATCGGCTAGCAAAAATATAATCTTCTCTGGGACTGAATAAAAGCTTAAAACTGATAAAATACCAGATAAAAATTTTGACCTAGGCTGGGAGTACAATGAGCAATTAAAAATGTAATGGGAGAGATCCTCAACAGCAGAAGAGCCACAAATACATAAACGCTGTGCCTTGGGTGTTCTGTTGTAACGGCCGACCAACACGGCCGTAGGCATTGATTCAAAGCGCAAAGATGTAAAAGCTGCTCTAAGGTTATGATTATCTATATTAACCAGATAAGGTGATCTAAAATGATCATTCTTAAATGATTTAAACCAGGTAGCAGACTGTGTTTTTAAAATGAAGTGTCTATCTAGCAGAGCATCATGCTTAAATACCCATTCTCTGAGATCTAAGTTATTTGTTGAGGAGCTAAGGAGGTCGTCAGGAATGGAATATCTTAGTAGTAGGTTATTGAGGAAGCAAGAACGATCTAAGTCTTTAGATAGCATTGAATTAAAGGCCAGTTGGCTGAACGAATCAGTGCTAGCAGCTCTGATTTTCTTCCAAGATTTTAGAATCGCAAGATACACCCTCGCCCTTAGAGAAGGCAGACCAGTTTCTGCTCTCATCAGGGCAACTGGTGTTCCCTTAGGAAGAGCCAGGATGCGCCTTAAAAACTGATTTTGGATTGTTTCAATACTAGTGAGTATATCCTCTTTCCAACCCCAAACCTCGGCCCCATACAAGAGGTGGGGAATGACCTTACTTTTAAATAATTTTATAACAGGATCAATAAGAAAACCTCCCTTGGTATAATAGAACTTCAAAATGGATCCCACAATCCTCGTCGCAGATGCTTTTACTATGGCTATATGAGCGTTCCAGTTCAGATTCTCTCTAAATGTAATCCCTAAATACTTAAAGGTACTACTCTGATTTATTGAATTGCCAAGAATGCTCCAGGAGGAAATTTGAGCTCTTTTTCTAAAGACCATCACTTTGGTTTTATCAAAGTTAATGTTAAGGGTCTCTTCCTTACAGTACATTCCCAATTGCTGCAATAATCTTCTCATCCCGATTTTTGTAAGTGATATTAGGGCCATATCATCCGCATAAAGTAAAATTGAAATTTTATGCTTCCCAAGGGTAGGTGGGAAGAATTGCGGACCTGATAGCCTGTCAACAATTTTGTTTATATACAAGTTAAACAATAAAGGGGCCAGCACACACCCCTGTTTCACTCCTTTATGGATTGGAATTTTGTTGGTTAGAGACCCCAACGTTCCCACTCTAATCTGGGCACTAATATCCCACTCTAATCTGGGCACTAATACTACCTAAGCAGACACTTGGGATGCTTAATCACTGAAGCGCGCAGACGGAGCTTGGGCTATACCTGTTGCTTCCTCCCAGACCCAAGTCACCATCTCCTGAATCAAGGGGGTGGGCTGCCTGGGAGACACAGGAGGAAGAGGTACCTCTCTCCACCAATGTTGTTTACAGTCAGATACAGGGTAGACTGCAGAGGTGTTGCCTCTGGAGATAGTCACAGACTGTCCAAGAGAGACATGGGAAGATGTATCCATACACCAGTCGCACCAAAGCTTCACCAGAGAGGCAAAGAAGCATGATTCAGTCCTTGTTACAGCCAAATTTAAAGCTTGCTTATTTTGTAGTTCATCCCACCAATGAACCTTGCTCTAACATAAATGGGCACTGTACTTTGGATTGCGCTACAAGTTAGTTCTTAACAGAGAGACATTAAGTGTCACAGTAAGCTTATCACAGCTTGTATGGATAACTAGGTGTACTTTCAAATGAGATACCTCCAAAAGCATCACAGATAAGACTAGTTTATTAGGATAGCTGATTACTACCACGTTAAAGGCTGGCAAGAGGTTGCAAGTACTCAGTTCCATGTGAAAAGAAGAGCATCAAATGCTCTTAATCACTGAGTCATCTGACTTCCAAAAAAGGCCTTGAGTAGATGCGTCTTTGGGGATACTATCCATGTCCAAGTTGGACAGGACTCTTTCCTTGCAATCCCTCTCCATTACTGCAGAAAATGGGAATCAACAGCAGATGGCAGCAAACTCCAGAATCAGAGCTGTGCTATTTCTGCCTACCACAACCATCCTAATGTAACTATATTAATGACAGGTCATTTCACACGGCTACTGCCCCATAAGATTTCATGCCTGAGGATTACCAGGAGCAGTTAAGTGAGGGAAAAGGGTGCAACCCAACCCTTGGAGGCTAAGGTGCTTGAAGGAAGAAGTATCAGGGGATGTGTGCTAAAGTGCTTCAAATCATTCCTCATGGATTGGACTCAAAGGGTTACCACTGGAAACTAGCTATCATCATTGTGGGATCTAACCTGTGGAATTCTACAAGGCTCAGTTGTATTCCCCTGTGCTTTTCAGTCTCTATGTCCCTTAGGACAAATCCTTTATAGCTTTGGGGTTGGCTGTCATCAATATGCAGATGATATCCAGTTCTATATACCCTTATCCAAGTCTCCTGGTGATGCAGGAGAGGTCATGATGAACAACAGCCTAGCTATTGTGGTAAATTGGCAAAACGTGAACAAACTGAAACTAAACCCTAAAAAGACAGGGGTAATGCCGGTTGGGAAGGCAGAGATCTTGAAGGATACTGTGCTCCTCACATATGATGGAGTTCAGGCAACCCCTGTTGATTCGGTAAAGAGCCCTGGAGTTATAGTGGACCCAACGTTATTGCTGGAGAAGCAAATTAATGCAGCTACAAAAAAGGTTCTCTCCCAACTCAGCCTAGCCCATCATTGTGGGATCTAACCTGTGGAATTCTACAAGGCTCAGTTGTATTCCCCTGTGCTTTTCAGTCTCTATGTCCCTTAGGACAAATCATTCATAGCTTTGGGGTTGGCTGTCATCAATATGCAGATGATATCCAGTTCTATATACCCTTATCCAAGTCTCCTGGTGATGCAGGAGAGGTCATGAACAGCAGCCTGGCTATTGTGGTAAATTGGCAAAACATGAACAAACTGAAACTAAACCCTAAAAAGACAAGGGTAATGCCGGTTGGGAAGGCAGAGATCTTGAAGGACACTGTGCTCCACACATTTGATGGAGTTCAGGCAACCCCTGTTGATTCGGTAAAGAGCCCTGGAGTTATAGTGGACCCAACGTTATTGCTGGAGAAGCAAATTAAAGCAGCTACAAAAAAGGTTCTCTCCCAACTCAGCCTAGCCAGAAAGGTGGCCCCTTACCGATCTGGCCACCTGCATCCTTGTCATGGTGATATCAAGACTAGACTGCTGTAATGCACTGTACATTGGTCTCCCCTTAAATCAATTTGGAAACTCCAATTGGTGCAGAATGCCATGGCTCGGCTATTATCAGGAACTAGATGGAGTACACATATTACTCCCATTTTACAGTCACTCCACTGGCTGCCCATCAGTTACCAGGCTCAATTGAAGGTACTGTCCATCACATACAAAGCTCTTCATGGCCTTGGACCCCCAAATCTGCAAGCCTGCCTCTCTCCCTATGCATCACAGCAACTTCACTCATCTGAGCAAAGTCTTCTGCAGGTTTTAGCCTACAAATGGGCAAAATCAAGCACTGCCCAAACACGTGCCTTCTCCATTGAGCCCCCCACCTTGTGGAATGGCCTGCCTGAGGAGGTCAGGAAGGCTCCCACTCTCCTGGGTTTCCTCACATTATGCAAAACTGGATTAGTCAAGAGGGCTTTTCTTACAAAAAAATTTTTTTTTAATTTCCTAAAAACTATAAGAAAATAGGGAAGGGGAAACTATAAACGACAGGAGAAAGTAAAGATAAACCACTAAAAACCCAAGAGGTGGTGGTCATATAATGATTACAATAATGTAGCTTAAAGTAAAAAAGAGTGATTTGTTACATTGAAGGTGATTGCTAAAATCGCTTAGATAATTCAAGTCCAGGTATTCTGACTTAGTAAAGGACCATACAGAAGTACAATTAAAGAATCAAAAGTCAAACTTCAGAGAAAATTAGCATCTCATTTGCCTCTTCTTTCCCTCAGTTGATATCCTTGCTTGGGGGGAGCCGGCCCACGTTCCGAATCCAGGGTGTCCGTTGTGGGGAGGGGAGGGAAAGGAGTTTATAAGCCGCTCTGAGACTCTGAGTGAAAGGCGGGGTATAAATCCAATCTCCTCCTCCTCAATTATACTCACTCCGTGTAATCCGCATTGAGTCCAAATGAGAAAGGTGGACTATAAATAATATAAACAAATAGACTCTTGGAAGTGGTTCAGATCTTACAGATATGGACACCAGGGGAGAAGTACTGTGACTTGGTAGGGAGGGCATCTAAAGCTCAGATTATCTAGTACCAAAAGACAAGAGTACATGGTCAGCAGAAGATTCTATGTTCTCTTCAGTGTAATATTTCTAGTCAGAGGCCATGATAAAAAGACTGAACATTTCCTTTAAATGAAGATGGTATTGAAACAGAAGCTGTGTACACATACCACATCCAGTAGAAGAGACAGGTGGCCAAGTTCAATTGTTCCTGTCTTTTCCGGTTCTGCTATTGAATAAGAATAGACATCTCCAGATTTGTCAGCAAGCAGAATCTTATCTTCCATGGTTGTTATGATCAGGGAGGTGCATCTTCTAGCGACAAGCCTGAGCAGAAGAACTGACTCAATTAGGTTTCAAAAATTCCTCTTTGAAAAGGCGAACTTTCTAGTTTGGTTACTTTTACACTTCAGAATCTAATGGACCACTAAATTTGTGGCTGGAAAGTATTCCCCCCCCAAAATGCATTAGCTGTGAAAGTAAAGAGTGACTGGAGCAAAGAAAAGAGACATCCGCACTGAAGCGGTTCCGTCACAAATATGAAAACAGAATAAATCACCGTGACCAAAATAAATTTTTCTTTACTGTGGGGATAGGAAAATCTCTGCTGGGAACAGGAAAATCTCAGCGAGGCACACCCGGAGAAGCTCCTGTCCTTACAGGGAGAGGCTCCTGTCCTTACAGGGAGAAATTGGCAACGGGAGATTCTTTGCTGAGTCTGCATAAGTGTTGTTTTACTGAAGAGTACAATGAATTGCTGAGAAGCTTTGCAACATTCAAGGATAACTTGAGCTATGAGAAAGGAACATTCTGTGAAATACACTGTGCTGTTTAGCTTACAAAGTCTTTTGCTCTGTTGTAACGAATTTCACTGTGCCTTGTGAGAGCTGCTTGATTCTAATAAAAACGCTGCTGTGACACAGCCTGTCAGATGAACAGGGAGCTTGGTACAGAGAGACAGACAGAGCTGATGAGCAGCTTCAAGAAATTTCTTGTGTGGTGTTGTGATTTGAACCCCAGCAAAAGTCAACACTTTACACTAAAGAGAGACAAATCCCTTGAATCTGAATTATACAATGAATATTTACTACTAAGAGACCAGAGAGCTTTTCCAGTTTTCCACAGTATATATCAAACCAAAATTTCAAAAGCATGGATCAAGGAACTGGGATTTCTTTGGGGGGCTGTTTTTGCTTTCTAAACTTAAAAAAACCCACGTTTAATCCTTTTACAAACTGAGAAGAGAACTATGAACCTGGGAAAACATGGCCCATATGGTATAGTCTGCCAGATTTGAATCTAGGAGAATTGAGTTCAGAGATCTCTCCCAAGCCATTCAAACTGTGACCATTCACTTCCCCCCAGCCTAACCTACTGGGATGTTTTGGTAAAAACTGACAAAACTCCATGTACAGCATTTCCTTGGAGGAGAGTAAGGACTCATATTTAAGATTCCAGTTTCCAAGCCCCAAAGTTTTACCACCAATTCAAGGGAGGAATAAAAGGGAATGGGGAAAAATACTTCATTTTGCCTTCACACTTTCACTCTACCACTGCATAATCAAAATCATTAACAGGAAAACAAGGCTCTTGAGAACTCAAGATATATTGAGGAGATGCGGAAAGGTACAATATTTCTTCCAGGCTGCCTTCCTCTCCATTACCTTACACTCAGGCACTCCCAGGAAGGTTTAGTACGAAAAAGAATCAGACGTTTACTGTCATCAGTGAGAGCAACGTAGGTTCCAGATGAAGAAAATGCACAGGCAAGGATAGTATCACTTGATTTACCTGCTGACTTTCCATCCTCTCTAAAAATAAGCAGAGAAAGATGGGGATGGGTGGAGATTTTAAAGCACAATTACTTTGAGGTGTCAAACAATTAAAGGGGG
>NW_015167232.1:0-7453 GCF_001447785.1 Gekko japonicus
TTCTTTTTCTTTCTAAGGAAGGAAGCAGTGCATATGAGCCAAGTGACCTGTAACTAAAGCTGTAATTACATCAAACATTTTTTAATTATTATTGAGGCATGCTTGTAAAGGTAAAGGTAAAGGTTCCCTTGCTCGAAAGCCAGTCAAATCCGACTCTAGGGTTGCGGTGCTCATCTCCGTTTCAAAGCCGAAGAGCCAGCGAATCATAGCAGCTTTAATGTTTCCGTCCATTTCATAGTCTTCTAATAAAAATCTGTTCCCTTCTATGTGGACTAGGATGACAACGGGGCCAACAGCCCGTTCCCGCAGGACCTCCCAGCCCTCACAATGGACTCCCATGAACTGTACGATCACCATTGCAATGTGGAATAGAACTGACACCCAGTTTCTTTTTCTTTCTAAGGAAGGAAGCAGTACATACGAGCCAAGTGACCTGTAACTAAAACTGTAACTACATCAAACATTTTAATTATTATTATTGAGGCATGCATCAGTAGGCTATCTTCTCAAAAGAAGGCATGCAGTTTCTCGTCAAGCAGTGATTCTTGACTCTCCTTGTCTTTCAGGTGCAGTGGGAGGCCTGGCTTTAGAGAAAAAAAAGGGTTTCTTCAAGTTAATGTGCTCAAAAAACACAGCATTATTTTAAAGAAAAGAAAAGGGGAAAAAAACTAATAGGACTTTCCCCAAGTCCCACACTGGTATGTTGTTCAAGATGCTGCCTTGAGCCAAGAGGAAAGATGGGGTATCAATCAATCAATCAATCAATCTTCTGAGTGCTATGTTGTTTTATGAGACCTGTAGAACACAAAACTTAAGAGGCCGCACATGGGACCTCTTCCACGCTCCATCTCTTTAAGGCCTTCTCTGGCCTTTCAAATATATTTTTGAACATCTCCCCGACCCCCCAGAACCCATGAACACTGGAAACGCAAATGTTTAGATGGATCTGTCTACGGCAGGGGTTCTCAAACTTTTTGAGCCTGTGGGCACATTCGGAATTGTGATCCAGTGTGGTGAGCACAACCACAAAATGGCTGCTGCAGTAAGTAGGGCCACAGACAAAGCCCAAGTGTGGGGGAGAAGAGGGGTAATTTAAAAAAAAAAAGCACTGGGAAAGAGAGTTGAGAGAGAATAAAACAAACATTCTGGTGTCAGCCACGGCTGAAATAGTACTGCTTCAATCTTGAGGGGCAAATCAGGAGCCCTGCTAGGCAAGAGCCCATTCTAACCCCCGGCATTTCCCAAAAATACTTGGTAGGCGCCAGGAAAGGTGTCGGAGGGTGACATGGTGCCCACAGACACCACGTTGAAGACCCCTGGTCAAAGAAGGAGAAGAAGGAGGAGGAGGAGAAGATGGAGAAGAAGGAGAAGAAGAAGCAGGAGGAGCAGGAGAAGAAGAAGGAGGAGGAGGAGGAGAAGAAGAGGAGGAGGTGGTGGTGATGGTGGAGGAGGGGAGCTGGTCCATGGGGTCGCGAAGAGTCGGACTCGACTGTGCGACTGAACAACAACAACAACAAAACAAACATTCTGGTGTCAGCCACGACTGAAACAGTACTGCTTCAATCTTGAAGGGCAAATCAGAAGCCCTGCTAGGCAAGAGCCCCCTCTAACCCTCTGCATTTCCCAAAAATACTTGGTAGGCACCAGGAAAGGTGTCAGAGGGTGACATGGTACCCACAGACACCACGTTGAAGACCCCTGGTCAAAGAAGGAGAAGAAGAAGGAGAAGGAGGAGGAGGAGAAGATGGAGAAGAAGAAGCAGGAGGAGCAGGAGAAGAAGGAGGAGGAGGAGGAGAAGAGGAGGAGGTGGTGGTGGTGATGGTGGAGGAGAAGGAGGAGGGGGAGATTGGATTTGTATCCCGCCCTTCACTACCAGTTTGGTGTAGTGGTTAAGTGCGCGGACTCTAATCTGGGAGAGCCGGGTTTGATTCCCCACTTTTCCACTTGCAGCTGCTGGATGACCTTGGGCAAGCCATAGTTCTGCAGGGGTCATTTCCTGCAGGAGCACACAGGAGCAGAGCTCCAGCAGTAAAGAGCCCAGGGGGCGGGCACATGCAACAAGCCCCACCCCCTGCTCCCAGCAGCCCTCAGTCAGAGCAAGAAGCAGCCAGGTAAGTTGCAGACCCCCCCCCACACACACACACTGGTCAAAAACAGTCCAGTGGCACCTTTAAGACCAAGTTTTATTTAGGTACAAGCTCTCCCTCCTCTGCGAGGACAGATCTACACGTTCCACCCCCCTCCCACGATAGCTAGTAATCCAAAACAGTCCAATGGAGCCTTAGTGGTGGGTGTTGCCTTCTGACACACTTCCAGTGATGTCAGGGTGTGTGGCATATGCAAATAAGTTATTCTAATGAGTTATGCTAATGAGCTCCTGCACCTCTTTTTCTACGAAATAGTTGGCAAGGTGTCTCCGACATTGTCGTTTGATCAACAAGGAAGTGAATCGAGGAGTCACTTGCTGTTCGTGACGATCCTCCCCCGCATTTAGACCATGTGATGTTCAGGACATGAACATCCTGTGCACAAGCAAAATCAATATTAATTAATTTTCCACTGATTATCCGTTACAGGTGCCTAAGAGCCTGTGGTCACAACATGAGCCTATGTCTGCTAAACTAGTGGTTCAGGAACTTTCAGTCATTAGGGAGCGCCTTCTGCTTTGACTCACATGTCAAAGAACTCTGGAACACAGGCTGTGGAATCTCGAGCCATTGGAGAGGAATCTTGAACACGGACTCTCTCTTCGTGTCTCTCTTTCTCATGTTTTCTTCCATGGAGTTTGGTGGTGGTAGAAAGTATCATCAAGTTAGCTGTTGTAGATTTCCGGGTTGTATGGCCGTGGTCTTGGCATTGTTTCGCTGGCGAAACGTCAGGTCCTACAGTGCCAAGACCACGACCAGACAACCCTAAAGAACCTCCTCAGGAAACAGAAAACCTCCTCAGGAAACAATCCATATACAAAAGAACCTCCACAGGAAAGCTCCTCTATTAGCATTTTCAGAGCCTGGGGAACACCTACAAGATAATGACTCAGCCCTACCCCACCTTCCTGAGTAGATATAAATTACCTGTCTACCATTTTTCTTCTCAGCTTGACACAGAGAGTACTCCATCTTTCTGTGTTAACATCTCTGAGGATGCCAGTCACAGCTACTGGCGAAACGTCAGGTGAAAGCCTTTGACAACATATCATCAAGTTGAAGCTGAATTATGGCAACATTGTAGAGTTCACTGTAGAGCCTGCCTCTCCATAGCCGACCCTGGACTTCCTCAATGGTCTCCCGTCCAAGTACTAACCAGGGCTGTCCCTGCTTAGCTTCTGAGATCTGATGAGATCAATCTAGCCTGGGCCATCCCATTCAGGACTTCATGGAGTTTAGGACACCATAAATGGTTCTCCTGTGAGGTAGGGTGACTTCAGCAAGACCGAGTGGCCCAAGGTCATTCAGGGAGATTCATTAGGGTATGTGGAACAAAACCCACATCTCACCACTCCTAGTCTGAAAGTTTAACCAATTCGATAGAGCATAAGAACATAAGAGACGCCAATGTTGGATCAGGCCAATGGCCCATCCAGTCCAACACTTTGTCACACAGTGGCCAAAAAACCCCGGTGCCGAGGTCCACCAGTGTGGCCAGGACACTAGAAGCCCTCCCACTGTTGCCCACCAGACACCAAAAATACAGAGCATCACTTGCCCCAGCCTGAGAGTTCCTATCTATACCTTGTGGCTAATAGCCACTGAAGGACTTCTGCTCCATATGCTTATCTAATCCCCTCTTGAAGCCTTCCATGCTTGTAGCTGCCACCACCTCCTGTGGCAGTGAGTTCCATGTGTTAATCACTCTTTAGGTGAAGAAGGACTTCCTTTCATCTGTTCTAACCCGACCGCTCAGCAATTTCGTGGAGTGGACACGAGTTCTTGTATTGTGAGAAAGGGAGAAAGGCACTTCTTTCTCTTCCTGCTTTGTCCCATGCATAATCTTATAAACCTCGATCGTGTCACCCCTCAGCCATTGTTTCTCCAAGCTAAAGAGCCCCAAGCGCTTTAACCTTTCTTCATAGGGAAAGTGTTCCAACCCTTCGATCATTCTAGTTGCAGACCGTAAGTATGGCTGCTTAGCAATTAGCAGGTCAAAGAACAGGTTTACAGTGGTGGGGGAGGGAAGATCAGGCCAACAAAGGTTCACAGTTTAGAAGCCATTATAAAAAATAAAATATCTTAACATGAGCTGCGGTGGCTCAAGTGTTTAAGACGCTGAACTGCAGGCTGTGGAAGGTCAGTAGTTCAGCAGTTCGAGACCCGAGTGTGCCGCATGACGGAGTGAGCTCCTGTCTCTAGTTCCAGCTCCTGCCAACCTAGCAGTTCGAAAGCAAGAAATTGCAAGTAGATAAATAGGTACCACTTCGGTGGGAAGGTAACAGCGTTCCGTGCGCCTTGGTGCTTAGTCATGCCGGCCACATGACCACGGAAACGTCTTCAGACAGCGCTGGCTCTTCGGCTTTGAAACGGAGACGAGCACCGCAACCCTAGAGTCAGATTCGACTGGCTTTCGAGCAAGGGGACCTTTACCTTTATTAAAGAACTAGACCAACCAAAAATTTATTTTCTGGGCGTATATCCCTACAAATTAGTCTGGAGTCTTGACCACGGCCAACACATTATGATTCAGCCGTGCATCAGGCATCTTTGCTGAGAAGACTATGGCGAAGGAACTGGATTCCTGGCTCCAGTGACACTTCTTGCTTTCAGTGCCCAGAAAAAGAAAAGAAAAGAAAAGTCAGTAAGCCGTTCAGATAAGGGAAGTTCTCATCTCCTGCTGCAAGCTCATGAGTATCTGCCATCCACTGTGGAGGAGGAGCTGCCTGGTCTTCAGTATGTGGAACAAACAAAGCAGAGTGTATTCGAAATCAGGGTTCGGAAGCCATTGTGTGGTTCTCCAGCAATCTTCTTTCCCAAGCAAACAGCAATACAACGCAGGCTGTCGCATTTTCTTCACCTACCTTCAAACGTGCCTCTGGAATCTTCCTAGAAAGCCTTTGTTACTGACTATTTTAGCATCGTGACTATTTATTTATTTATTGTTTATTTATTACATTAAATTTGAAGAGGAGAAGGAGGAGGAGAAGGAGGAGGATTTATACCCCGCCCTTCACTACCCAAAGGAGTCTCAGAGCGGCTTACAATCTCCTTTCCCTTCCCCTCCCCACGACAGACACCCTATGAGGTGGGTGGGGCTGAGAGATCTCTTTCGAGAACTGCTTGTGAGACAACAGCTCTGAGAGAACTTGTAACTGACCCAAAGTCACACCAGCAGCTGCATGGGGAGGCGTGGGGGATCAAACTTGGTCCTCCCAGATTAGAGTCCACGCCCCTAACCACCACACCAAACCGTCTCTCCGTAAAACAGGGCTCAGGGCGGTGTACAACAATAAAACACATCCATCGTTTAGATTAAAACCAGTTAAAAAAATACAATGAATTCACCTGATGTGATGGCACTCAGAAACTTCAGATCGCGCCACTGTCTCTTGGGAGGGGGAGGTAAGGAAACAAGAGTGCCAGACAGGTGGAAACAATCTCTGTCCTCAACCAAGCACTTGATGGAACATCTCTGCCTTACAAGCCCTGCAGAATTGAATTAAGTCCCGCAGGGCATGGATGTTGCTTGCCAGAGAGTTCCACCGGGTTGGAGCCAAGACTGAAAATGTCCTGGCTGTGGTTGAGGGTGGCCAGATATCTCTCGTGCCGGGGGTCACCAGTAAGTTCTTATCTGCAGAGCACTGTTGTCTTCGAGGGGGGGTATACCAAAAGAGGCAGTCCTGAAGATATGTGGGTCCCAGAACATTTAGGGCCTTAAAGGTTTAAGCCAAAACCTTGAACTTGATCCGGTACTCCACCCAGAGCCAGTGTAGCTTGCACAACACAGGTGGAATATCTGCGCTTTGAGGGAATCCTGTAAGGATCCATGCCGCAGCATTCTGGGCTAGTTGGAGTTTCCGGGCAGGTCCGTAGCCATGGTGGGACATATGGGTGTGGAACCCCACCACTGATGAGCCCTGCCCAACCCCAGAGGATGCGAGACCCCCCCCCAAACCCCCCCAACCTGGTGCACTGCAGCCCACGGCAGCAGAAAGACTACGGAAGGAAAGGGAGACCATACCGCTAATTAGATTAGAAACTACTCTAATTAATAATCTACTACCACGGAATGAAACAGAAGCTCAAATACTTTTGGCCACCCAATGAGAAGGGAGCACTCACTGGAGAAGACCCTGATGCTGGGAAAGATTGAAGGTCAAAGAAGACGGGGACGGCAAAGGACATAGGCGTAATCTTCAGGGGGGCGTCGGGTCTTCAGACCCCCCCGAAAATTTCAGGAAGCGGCTCAGCCTCCACCGGACTCACCCGGAACAACAACAACCACGGAACCATGACCCCTCCCCAAATTGAATGATGGACACTTAACAAGCTGGGCTGCTAATAAATTAGGGGGTAAAGTTGTACTCAGCCTTACAACCTCATGCAAAATCCAGAACAAGAGACAAAACACATGTAATACTTTTTATCGGGGCCAGCCACAACGACACAAAACATTGTCAAGTTTCCGAGCTCACTAGAACTCTATTAGGTTGGATTACATTTAAAAAAAAAAAAAAAAAGGAGAGCAAAACCAGATCTTGTAGGTCAACAGTGTGAGAAGCAGAGCTCTGCTTACACAAGGTTGTAACAACCCGATTTGACTTCCACTTGATATACTTTGTGAACCCTCGTAAATTTATCTGAACCCTTGTTAACACTGAGAGCAGCAAATGCTTCCATCTACTGTCAGCCTGCAAAGAGAACTGTGCTTCTTGCAAGGGGTTTTTTTTTTTTGAGTGACATTTGGACCTTGCTGGATTGTTTCTCCCCCCCCCCCTCAAATGAGATGACCTTCCCTTGTCTGCTTCTCCTTCTCAGAATGCAAGTGCTGTAATCTAACATGGACAGCAATTAAAAAGGTGAGCCTGTCAGCATCTGACACCAAAGGCTGACAGGGCAGGGTCTCCAGATCTTGGGAAATCTGCTTACTATCTCTTTCGTTTTTTAAAGGAGAGGTGGGAGCAAGATTGGGGACCAGCTAGTCAGCCAACCAGGGCTCTGCAGCTGATGCCCCACCCTTGTGTTGCAGATAATGACCAGCTAGGAGACATGGAGCTGCGGTGGCTCAAGTGGTGAAGACGCTGAACTGCAGGCTGTGGAAGGTCAGTAGTTCAGCAGTTCGAGACCCGGGTGTGCCGCATGACGGAGTGAGCTCCCGTCTCTAGTTCCAGCTCCTGCCAACCTAGCAGTTCGAAAGCAAGAAATTGCAAGTAGATAAATAGGGACCACTCCGGTGGGAAGGTAACAGCGTTCCGTGCGCCTTGGTGTTTAGTCATGCCGGCCACATGACCACGGAAACGTCT
>NW_015167232.1:7742-15735 GCF_001447785.1 Gekko japonicus
AGAGAGAGAAAGAAAGAAAGAAAGAAAGAAAGAAAGAAAGAAAGAAAGAAAGAAAGAAAGAAAGAAAGAAAGAAAGAAAGAAAGAAAGAAAGAAGTGGGAAGGTAACAGCGTTCCATGTGCCTTGATGTTTAGTCATGCTGGCCACATGACCACAGAAATGTCTTCGGACAGCGCTGGCTCTTTGGCTTTGAAACGGAGATGAGCACTGCAACCCTAGAGTTGGACTCGACTGGCTTTTGAGCAAGGGAAACCTTTACCTTTAAGAAAGGGCCACGAGAACTAACCACTGATGCAACCCTTCCTGCCCTCCCTAAAGCTCAGCTCTTGTCAGAGGAGTGAACCTTGAACCACTAAGAAAGGTGTAATATAAACATTTTAATCAGTCAGTCAGTCATTCAATTAATCAGTTGGCAGGAGCCAAAGGCAAGAGACAAATGGAGAAGCATGACACATCTGACATCACTTCTGACAAAAACAGGACATGATGTCATGATGTGGGGGGGGCACGCTCTATGAGCTGTCAAAAACTCTGTGATTTAACCATAAAATTCTCTGGCTCCTAGAGCACCATCCCCAATGTCGTGACATCACTTCCTTTTTTTCACCAGAAGTATTGTCACACACTGCTGTGGCACTGGTGCACCTGTCCTCCCAAGACGTCAGGAGGACTGGCATTCCTATGTGCAAGGGAGATTGAGGTGTTTTCCAGATTGCCCTAAAGTTCTGTTTTCATTCCCTGATGTTACCTCCCCCCCCCTTTGTGTCCAGACAATGTTGTAAACATCCCAGTGTGTCCCAGTTCTTCCCTCCCTTTCCTTTTAAAATTGGTATCTCCCATGTTTTAAATTTTCATTGCAAAATGAATTCACAAACAAGCCTCTTCCTCGGAACCTGAACATTCCCCCCACCTTGAGGATTGCCACCCCCAAACCGCCCAGAAATGGAAGCCAGCGGCAAAATGTTTCAGAGCTGGAAGCCACCCTGTGCTGAGACAAGCAGCCATTCCCACTTGGGAAATGTATGTGGGGCAAAACACAACCGATCCAGGGCTCTTTTTGTAGAAAAAGCCCAGCAGGAACTCATTAGCATAATAGGCCACACCCAACAGCAGGAACTCATTAGAATACTGGGCCACACCCCTGACAGCACAGCTCATTAGCACATTAGGCCACACCCCCATGTTACCAGAAGTGGGGTCATCCAGCCACACCGACCTTTTGCTTCTTATTCTGTTTACCTTGTTTGTTGTCAAAACCCAGGGCCTTTTTTTGTAGCAGGGACTCCTTTGCGTGTTAGGCCACACACCCCTAATGTAGCCAATCCTAATGAGTTTCTGCTGTTGGGTGTGGCCTATTATGCTAATGAGTTCCTGCTGGGCATGGCGGCCTGGCATCTCTAGGACCAGGGAGGCCAATCGATTTTGTGATCCTGAGCTCAGTGCTCTCTGGGGAACGTGTGGGGAAAGGCGTTCCCTCAGGTATATGGGCCCCTGACCATAAAGGTCTTTAAAGGTGTAAGTACCAGAACCTTGAGGCAAATTCGGCAGCCAGTGCAGTGTTTTCAGCACAGGCTGGATGTGCTCCCGCATAGGGAAGCCCATCAGAAGCCTGACTGCAGCATTTTGCACTAGCTGTAGCTTCTGGATTTGGGTCAAGCGCAGCCCCATGTAGAGTGCATTACAGTAGTCCAATCTTGAAGTGACCATCACATGGATCACTGTCGCCAAGCCATTGCATTCGAGGAAGGGAACCAACTGTCTAATCAGCCGGAGGTGGTAAAAGGCTGATTTGGCAGTGGCTGCTACCTGGGCCTCCATTGTTAGAGAGGCATCTAGGAGCACTCCTAAGCTCCTAACCTCTGGTGCTGGCACCAACTGCACCCCATCGAAGGTCAGAAGTAGGATCCCTACCCCAGCTCAGGCACAGGACCTTCGTCTTCGTCGGATTCAATTTCAGTTGGCTCATTCTGAGCCAACCAGCCACAGCTTGCAACGCCCAGTCCAGATCTTCCAGTGTAGAGTTAGACTGTTCTCCCAACAGCAGGTAGAGCTGAGTGTCATCCACATACTGGTGACATCCCAGCCCATGCCTCCGGGCACTCTGGGCAAGGGGGTGCATGTAGATGTTAAGTAACATTGGGGACAGCACTGCCCCTTGGGGCACTCCACAAATCAGTGGGTGCCTTTGAGATAGCTGTTCCCCTAGTGCCACCCTTTGCCCCCAACCCTGAAGGAAGGAAGCCAGCCATTGCAAAGCAGGCCCCTGGACTCCAGTGCAAGGTGATGGACGGTCGACTGTGTCGAATACCACCAACAGGTCTAACAACAGCAACACAGCCGAACCGCCCCGATCCAGATGTCTCCGAAGATCATCCATGAGGACGACCAGTGCTGCCTCCATCCCATGGCCTGGTGTCAGCTAAGCTGCCAATAGTGTGGTGTCTGTTTCCCTTTCATGGGCATTCTTTCCCTTCTGCTTAATTGCCTCTTCGCTGCAACGCATATCTCTCAAGGCCACTGGAGGAGTTGCTATGTCTCAACACAGAAAGAGTCGTGGGAAGCTTCTTACCTGTTTTGCTTTCGCAGCCGTCAGTTCTCAGCCTAATGCCCGCACGTGGGAACCCATGTAATTGGGTATTACGTGGGGGGGGGGGGTGTATACGAATGCCCCAAAACCTATTATGCGCATAGATCACCCGCCGTTCCTAACAGTGTTCATGTTACTGCATCTATGGCTTTTCAATAAAAGTAAAACCTTCCTAGAAGTGTGTACTTCGTTGTTTTGCTGTGGAACCTGACATTACTGGACTGGAAGGGGTCTAATGCAGAGATAACATCCAAGAAACTCTGCAACTGAATCACCACCGCCCTCTCAAAGAGGAACTGGTTGCCCACTGTGTGAGACCGGATGCTGGACTAGATCGACCCCTGGCCTGACCCAGCAGGGCTGATCTTCCTGTGTTCAGGGTCCCAATTTTGAGTGTACCTGATACTGGGGACTCAGAACAGAACAAGAGATTCTGTTGGTGTACCAGCCACCCTGCTGCTCAACTTTCTCCCTGTTTGATCTGATTGAGGTAGACTTGGCTTTGACATCAAGGACTCCAAGGACTATTGTCCTTGGTGACTTCAATGTCCAGGCTGAAGCCGCCCTGATTGGAGGGCTTCAGGATTTCGAGGCCACCGTGACAACCGTGTCATGGCTTTCCCATAGTCCCTATATGCATAAAGCAGGTCATACATTTCCCATTTTTGTGGTTCAGTCGCACAGTCGAGTCCGACTCTTTGCGACCCCATGGACCAGATCACGCCAGGCCCTCCTGTCTTCCACCGTCCTCTGAAGTTTGCTCAATTTCATGTCCGTTGCATCGATGACACTGTCTAACCATCTCATCCTTTGTTGTCCTCATCTTCTTTGACCTTCAGTCTTTCCTAGCATCAGGGTCTTCTCCAGTGAGTGCTCCCTTCTCATTGGGTGGCCAAAGTATTTGAGCTTCAGTTTCATTATCTGGCCTTCCAGGGAACAGTCAGGGTTGATTTCTTTGAGGATTGACTGATCTGATCTCCTTGCAGTCCAAGGGACTCTCGAGAGTCTTCTCCAGCACCATAGTTCAAAAGAATCTATTCTTCAGCGCTCGGCCTTCCTTATAGTCCAACTCTCGCAGCCATACATGACTACTGGGAATACCATTGCTTTGACCATGCGGACTTTTGTTGGCAGGGTAATGTCTCTACTTTTTATCATGCTGTTTAGGTTCGCCATCGATTTCCTCCCAAGGAGCAGGCGTCTTTTAATTTCATTTCCCATGCTGCCCCACTAATGGCGGACTACAAATACATCAACCGCTTAATAAATAAAGGAAAGAATAAAATCTTGCCAGGGCTGTGACCAGTAATGATGTGTCAAAGGAATGTTTCCAACCATTTCTTTTCAGGATCGGGGCCCACAGATTGGAACCATTTAGAGACAGGGACAGGATCCTTGAGTGTGAAATCAGCCTGAGCAATTTGAGCTCTATTAATCTCTAATCCTTCAAAACCACGTGAGTCGTGGCATTTCAAGCAAAGTACGACTAATATATATATATTTTTTTAAAAAGATTTTTAGAAATTCTGAATCCCGAGCCAGATAGCTGCAATAACACAACATGTTCCCTCATTAATGTCCCCCCCTCTCATCGCCGAAGCCAATTTAATTTTCACTTTGCCTTTAATGCCAATGAAAATGTAATTTGGATTTTCTCTTTATTATTTTTAAAGGGGGGGGAACCTCATCTAGTCTTCTGCTCTCCTCTAATGGCACCACGATGGAAACAATTTAAAACATTTAGAGGCGAATGCTAAGGTTAACCTTTCGGTTGAGCCTCCAAAAAAAATATATTATTTAGCCATCACCGACAGCAAAATGTTAATATAACTGCCAGGAACTGTTAAAAGAACAAGGCATGAGATACCTCTAAAAAACAAACAAACAAACAAAAACCCTGAAATACACTGACCTAATTTTCTGAAGATGGATGCAGGTGGCCTGAAAAAGGCTGGTAGGCATAAATTATGTGTTGTGTATTAGGTGCAGATATTCATTAATACCCTGCCTTTCTCAAGAAGAAGAAGAAGAGGAGGAGGAGGAGGAGGAGGAGGAGATTGGATTTATACCCTGCCCTTCACTCGGCGTCTCAGACCCCTTCCCCTTCCCCTCCCCACAACAGGCATCCTGTGAGGTAGGTGGGGATAAGGGATCTCTTTCCAGAACTGTCCTTGAGAGAACAGCTCTGACAGAACTATGGCTTGCCCAAGGTCATCCAGCAGCTGGTTCTCCCAGATTAGAGTCCGCTCACTTAACCACTACACTAAACTGGTTTTGGGAAACCAAAGCAGCTAACATCGTTCTCCTCTCTTCCATTTTGTCTTTCCAATGACCCAGTGAAGCAGGTTAGGCTGAGAGGATGTGACCAGCCCCAGGTCACCCGGCAAGCTTCCATGACAGAGTAGGGATTCGAACCTGGGTCTCTGAGACTCTAGTCAGACACTGAACTGATGTCCCATTACAGGATTCGCACCCCCTCCATTTGCTCCCATTGCCACTCTGTGGTCTTTAGAAGATAGTTACAGATAGCTCCATTCCTAATTAAGGGCAGAATTTGAGAGGGCGAAGGAGAAGAAAAGAGAAAGCAACAATTATAAATGAGCTAATTAGTTTTTATTAAACTATCTGCATCATCAAGCTATTTGCTCAGCTTTTCAGTGGGGTTTGCAACTGAAGCAGCACTTTGGGCATCTCTACCCCGGGCTCCAAACTTGGTCAACATTACTGCCTGTACATTAACTCTGGTGACAGGTGGCAAAAATCCCTAACTGTCCCCTAACAGCCCACTCATACCCATGAACACACATGCAGCTGCCTTCTACTGAATCAGACTTTTGATCCATCAAATGTTCACTCTGCATCTGGCATTCGCTCCACATTTTATCAGCCCTTGACCCGGTTCCCCCTTGCCTCGGAATGGGATCTCTGTTTTCATTGCATTGCCTCGGATCCTGGTTACTGCAGTGGCTAGTGCCAGCTTGTCATCTATTTTGTTTTCAACGCTTGTTCCTGCATCGGTATGCAGATTTTCCTGTGTCAGTACTTGCCTCAGCGGTCCTTAGCCGCCTGAGCCAAGTAATTCATGGTGAGGTGATGAATACAGAGGGGGAAATAGAGGCAGGGGAACTGACAGGGATCAGTGAAGCCATGTCCAGTTGTCTGCTTCTTTTTCTCTTTGATTCAGAAGTGGACAAAGGAAAAGGTTCCACTCAAAACCACATTCAGATACCCCGGGGCAATGCCATACTGACTGCGAGGGGACCATAAAACCCGATGAACAAAGAACGTGAAAGCGGCATGCAGGGTAGAGGGAGATTAACCTCTCGGTGTGGCTATGGAAAAACCGCGAGGAAACAGATGGGTACAGAACCAGCCCAAGTCAGTCTTGTGTACTCAGACTAGTAGTGGCTTTTCAGGGTCTCAGACAAAAGTCTTACACATCAACTACTTCCCAATCTTTTTAAAATGGTGAAGCTGTTGATTGAATCTGGGACTTGCTGCATACCAGGGGTCTACCACTGAGCCATGGCCTCTCCCCTAAGAGTTCAGTAGACACTCCTCAGGCTAATGATGGGCAGTCTCTGGAAGACTGTTAGATGCCTCTCACTAATTACTCCTATCTATTTTCTTAGCAACTTGCAGTATCCTTGCCTTTTCTAGTTTTGGCCTAACCCAGAGGTGTCAAACTCATTCGATACGAGGGCTGGATCTAAATGTCACTTTGTCGAGCTGGGCCATGTGTGCCATAGAATGTAATACCAGGTAAAGGTAAAGGTTTCCCTTGCTCGAAAGCCAGTCGAATCCGACTCTAGGGTTGCGGTGCTCATCTCCGTTTCAAAGCCGAAGAGCCAGCACTGTCCGAAGACGTTTCCGTGGTCATGTGGCCGGCATGACTAAACTCCAAGGCGCAAAAATGTATAAAGGAGAACAGCTGGTAAGCTCCGAGTTGATATAGCCTTACTGCGAGGCCCCGTGGGCTGGGAGGGGGTGCAGAGGAAAACCCACATAGGCGGACTGGAGAGCCAGCAGTGCAGCACTGGGCAAAAAGCTCCCACAATGCTTGACTACTGCAGACGAGGTTGTTCGGCCATGCTAAAGCTACAGTGGAGTTGCATCAGTTGCTCACGGTCTGCATAAGAGCCCTGAACAGGCCAGTTCTGGCCCCCAGGACTTATGTTTGACACCCCTGGCCTAACCAGTCACAAGATTAGGATTGCCAGGCAGTACCTGCAACTGGAAGAATGGTTGTATGTGTAAGGGGATGCTTCCCAGGAGGTTAAAAAACAAAAAATAAAAACTACCCAGAAACATAAGGCAATAGCTACTTACCAGAAGTTTAGACCGAAGAGGTCCTGGCAACTCCTAGAGCTACACAGAAGTGATAAGGGTAGCTCTAGCAATCACCAGAAACTCTATGGTAATCTTACTGTAGAGTGTCAGACAATTGCTAGAGCTACCCTTCTCACTCCCTAGAAGCTCTAGGAATTGCCAGGAACTCTATGGTCAGAACATAAGTAACCAAGGCTGTATTTTTCTTTTCAATTTTTTCTCCTCAAGATGATTGCCCTGCTCTCTGTTGACCCCATTTCCACCTGCCAATCAGTTGATCATCACCAGGCAAGGCCTGCAAGTGACTGGAGGTTTCCTTCCTTAAGGAGGTAAATGGGAACCCCACATAAGATCTCTTTATAACACCACACCTAGGCCTCCTGTTCACCCATCCAGGGTGGGGAAAGACCACCCACCACCCCCAATTTCCCACCCTTAAGGATACAGAAGTGGGGGGAAATTGCCTCCCTGTAGCTCTAAAATTAACCTCTAATATCTAAGATAAAGACCATAAAGATTGGGTGAGAGAAAGCCTGGAGGATCTGGGACATCACGTCCTGCTCACTCTGTCCTCCCAAAATACTTTCCACAGATTTCTTGGAATTGTCCAGGCAATGTTGGAAAACCTAACCACACACTAGAAAAACCTAGCCACACATGAAGCGAGGGGGAGAAAGCCTGGAGGATCTGGGACGTCACGTCCTGCTCAAACTCTGTCCTCCCAAAATACTTCCCCACAGATTTCCTGGAATTGCCCAGGCAATGTTGGAAAACCTAATCACACACCAGAAAAACCTAGCCACACATGAAGCGAGGGGGATAGGGTTCCCAAGTACCTACCTACGATCCGGCGGGGGACACATGCTTCTGCGCCAGAAGATTCTTGCTTGGAACACAGGCGCTGCACTATTCCGTCTCCCAGACATGATGTAGGTGACACTCTGGTAATGGGACTGGAAACTCGATGGTACCATACTACGTCACGTCTGAGCGACGGAATAGTGCAACGCCTGTGTTTTAGCCGCGGGAATGGTCCCACAAATAATAATAAATAATAATAATACTTTCAATTTATTAA
>NW_015167232.1:16070-16259 GCF_001447785.1 Gekko japonicus
AAGACGTCCCGACCATCAGCTAACACCCTCCCACAAGGCAGATTGGTGTGCCTTCCCTCTCTAAGGAGTGGTTCCCATTTTATCTACTCACCGAAGCTTTCGAATCGCTGGGTGAATGATGAGCTGGGGACAACAGGCTGGCTGCTCACACCAGCGCGGGGCTTGAACTAACACAGTTCGGATGTTAAG
>NW_015167232.1:19687-24688 GCF_001447785.1 Gekko japonicus
CTCTCCTGCAGCGCAGCAAAGAAGTGGCGGGGGGCAATCACACCAGCAATCGCTAGGCGCCGCTTCCGTGGCAATCGGGAATTTTTTTTCCCACCAGAAGGTGAGCATGCGCATAATCATTTGTGCACATCCTGTGCACACACACACACACACAAAAGTAACCGGTTTGCAACGGGACTAGGATGGGACGCGATCAGACGCCCGCCCTTGCCCCGTGTTTCCTGGAAACTAGTACCTCGTAGGTACTTATTTTTTAATCCGCATCTTCGCCAGGAAGCCACAGGTTAGCCATGGGAGCACTACGCTTCCCAGATGTTATGGTGTGGTCGCGCCTGGAAAATCCGCCTGTCACCCGTCTCTTTAGCACGGCAAATGCTCCGTGTGAACGGGGCCTCAGAAGGTCTGTAATCAGAAAAATACTTCGCTGATTTAGTATATTTTCTGGCACAGTGGACAGAGGGATGGACTAGGACTCTGGGAGACCCAGGTTCAAATTCCCACTTCTACCAATGGAAGCTCGCTGCATGACCTTGGGTCTGTCACAAGTTCTCTACCTCAGGAAGAAGAACAAGTGGCAATTTCTCGCACTGTTGGTGGTGATGCCCACTGATCAAAGAGTTTTGGCGGATAATACTGACACAAATCTTTCGAATCACTGGATATGACTTACCTGCTTTGCCAGAAACAGTTCTGCTAGGCGATTGGTCACATCCTAAGGGACAAAAGAAAAGGGGGACTTACCCCTGAAACCTGGGATCCAGAACCTAAAAAGGTAAGTCAAACAGAATAGAAGGCCAACAATAAAAACTTAATGTTATGGTATAAAAAGATACATGTATTTATTAACAAATAATTTAAAAAACATATAAGGGCCCAATCACACCTCATATAAAATACCAAAATCTAAATACATGTATCTTTTTATACCATAACATTAAGTTTTTATTGTTGGCCCTCTATTCTGTTTAACTTACCTTTTTAGGTTCAAGATCCTAAGGGAGACAGAAAAAAGCAGCATTAAATTTAACTCTATTAACCATCACCAGAATTATAATTGTGACAAAATGGAGAAAGAGGAAACACGTGTGGCAGGAAAGAAAACAGGAAAAATATAACATGTGTGGCAAAAAAACAAAAAAAAGTTTGGGAGCATTTCATTTATGGCAGAATTATGAGTCAGTAGAGAAAGAGGTCCTTTCTCACAATACAAGAATTCGTGGGCACTCCATGAAATTGCTGAGCGGTCGGGTTAGAATGGATAAGAGGAAGTACTTCTTCACCCAAAGAGTGATTAACACATGGAATTCACTGCCACAGGAGGTGGTGGCGGCTACAAGCATGAATGGCTTCAAAAGGGAATTAGATAAGCATATGGAGCAGAGGTCCATCAGTGGCTATTAGCCACAAGGTATAGATAGGAACTCTGGGGCAAGTGATGCTCTGTCATCTTGGTGCTTGGGGGGGGGTCAACAGTGGGAGGGCTTCTAATGTCCTGGCCCCACTGGTGGACCTCCTGATGGCACTGGTATTTCTGGCCACTGTGTGACACAGAGTGTTGGACTGGATGGGCCTTTGGCCTGATCCAACATTGGCATCTCTTATGTTCTTATGTTCTATCATTCCTAATTTAGAAAATTACCAACAAAAACTTTTCAGGGGACTTGGTATCCTGTAGTGGAATATTTAGCAAGAAACAAAAGTGTTCCAAAGAACCCACATTATTGAGATTTGTTATCTATATCTATATCTATATGTATCTATCTATATGTATGTATATGTATCTATATATATGTATATATATATGTTAGCAGAAAATAGTCATTTAGTTGTACATAGACTACGGTTAAGCTCAAAAGCTAATTGTTATCTCTGAATTTTAATGTGAATATGGTTATTGTTATGTACATAAAATTTAAATGAAAGTATTATACAGAAGGAGGAGGTGAAGAAGAAGAAGAAGAAGAAGAAGAAGAAGAAGAAGAAGAAGGATTTGTGCCCCACCCTTTACTCAAACTCTCAGAGTGGCTTACAATCTCTTCCCCTTCCCCTCCCCACAACAGACACCCTGTGTGGTAGGTGGGTCTGAGAGAGCTCTGAGAGAACTGATCGTGAGAGAACAGCTCTGAGAGAACTTTTGTCTGACCCAAAATCACCCAGCTGGCTGCATGTGGAGAAGAGGGGAATCGAACCCGGTTTTCCAGATTAGAGTCCACCACCCTTAACCACTACACCAAACTGGCTGTCAGCCACCTCATGGGGTTGCTTTTGTGAGAAAACAGAGAAGGGGAGAAAGAATGTTCTAAGTCACTTTGAGTCCTAGCTAGACAGAAAAGTGGGATATAAATAAACAAATGCAAATTTGGTGCAAATGCATGCATCTATATCTTCCCCATCTTCCAAGGAGCTCAGAGTTGGGGTGCATGGTTTCCCCCATCTCTGGGTTTCATCACAAGAGACTGACTGGAGCTCCATAACAAAAAAGGTTAGGGTTGCCAACTTTGTGTTGGGAAGATCCTGGAGATTTGGGGTGTGTGTGTAAAGCCAGGACCGCAGGAGCTGGCCTGGAGCCCCCCGCCAGGATGCAGGTAAGACCTGGCAACCCTAAAGACTTCTCTGAGGAAGCATGTTTTAAAACTTCCTTACAAGGAAAGGTAGAGAGCGTGGATCCATTTCTATTCTGTCCGCCACAGGGCTTGCTAACACAGATGCTTTCTGTGCAAAGCCTTGTCCTACCACGATTGTTGCTGCCCTTGTTTGTTTGCCTTTCATTTTTGTGTGCTGTCCTTTTTTTAGAGATAGCAGAACTGAACAGTCCACCTTCTCCGCACAACTTTAGCTTTAATTAAAAATGCAGCCGGGGCTACCAAATCCATAGACTGATAAAATGGGTCGCGGCAACTTTTTCCATTGACTTAGTTGCAAAACAATGGTTTCTTGTGAGGAAATGTCACCGCTGGCCTGCAATTCAACTATGAAAGCAGGGTTACCAGGGTTACCAGCTATGAAAGCAGGGTTACCAGAAGGCCAACAATAAAAACTGAATGTTATAGTATAAAAAGATACATGAATTTATTAACAAAGAATGTTTTTAAAATATATAACGGCCCAATCACACTTCATGTAAAAATACCAAAATCTAAATAGATGTATCTTTTTATACTATAATATTCAGTTTTTATTGTTGGCCCTCTATTCTGTTTGACTTACCTTTTAGGTTCCAGATCCTAAGGGAGTCAGAGAAAAAAACAGCATTAATTTAAACTCTGGCCCCGGTTACACGGACCGGAAAACGCGGGGGGGGGGGGGCGTGGCTATTTGCGGCACCGCAATTAGATTCACGGTAACACGATCAGACGCATTGGCAGCAACCCACGGTTTCAGCCTTCGGCATGTACGTGGCAACGAAGACGGCTGGAGGAAAAAGCTGCGGCGGCGCGATCACACCAAGGGAGTCCGGAGGCAGCCCGTGGCAAACCGTTTGCTACTACCTTCAAGGAGGTGTTTTTTTATCGCACATTTTCAACAGCATGCCACGGGTTGGCCACGGGTGCACTCCATTTGCCAGATGATGTGGTGTGATCGCGCCCAGAAAATCCGCTATCCAATCGTGGCTCTCCCGCAGCAAAATCGCCGTGTGAATGGGGCCTCTATTAACCAAAATCTAAATACAGCCACCAGTGGAGGACAGGAGGGTAGGGTTGCCAGATCCAAGTTGGGAAACCCCTGAAGATTTGGGGATGGAGTCTGGGGGAGACCTCAGTAGGGATGGGCACGGACAGAACCACAAAGCAAAATTCATCATGAATTTTGCCCTGTTCACGGTTCGCAAACTGAAGTTTTTGACGGGTCTACTGTCCCGAACTTCCAAGAACGTGTAAAACTGTTTGTGGCAGTTCATGGAAGTTTGTAGATAGAGCAGAAACCAGGATCTTAAAGGGACTCTGAAAAAATGGCTGCTTTGGAGGGTGAACTCTATGGCTTTATACCCAACAGAGGTCTCTCTCCTTCCCAAATCCTGCCATCCCCAGGCTCATCCTCAAATCTCCAGGCATGTCCTAACCTGGATTGGCAGTCCTATGGATTCCCCTTGGATTCCTCAGGTTAGAAAAATTGCATAAGGGAGGAGGCTGAAGCCCTTTCTCCATGTGTGCCATGGTCCTGTTCCAAACTGAGCACTGTGAGCATGGGACTTGAGGACCTGACTGTTACGCAGGATCGACTCGGTGCACTCTGTTCCATTGTGAACATCAGTGACTCCAGAATTTACAGTTTCCAGGGAATTCTTTGCCAACTGCCAGAGAAACCCTAACCAATGCAGGGGATTCTAGAGATTATTTTAAATTTCACATGGACCACTGACCAAGGTTAGTAGACTTTTGTATGGCCATGCATATCTAAGGGTGATTTCCCACAAGCGCTGCTCCGCGCTCACTCTTCTCTTTAGCCCGATGGTACATGCCAATTTCACACAAGCTGCTGTGCGACTGCATTTTGCCCCACAGCTTCGTGCGATTTTCCCCGCGTCTACTCAATCCTGTTTTTTGAGGATTGAGTAGACGCGGGGGAAATTGCACAAAGCTGGGAGGCAAAATGCAGCCGCGCAGCAGCTTGTGTGAAATTGACACGTACCATCGGGGCAAAAGGGAGGAGTGAGCACGGAGCAGCGCTTGTGGGAAATCACCCAGAGAGAGATTGGATTTATACCCCGCTCTTCACTCAGAGTCTCAGAGCGGCTTACAATTTCCTTTCCCTCCCCCTCCCCACAACAGACACCCTGTGGCGCAGACTCTAATCTGAGAGAACTGGGTTTGATTCCCCATGCCTCCACATGCAGCTGCTGGTGTGATCTTGGGTCAGTCACAAGTTCTCTCAGAGCTGTTCTCTCAAGGGCAGTTCTCTCAGAGCTTCCTCAGCCCCACCTACCTCACAGGGTATCTGTTGTGAGGAGGATGAGGGAAAGGAGACTGTAAACTACTCTGAGAGTTCAAGTGAAGGGTGGGG
>NW_015167232.1:24827-25019 GCF_001447785.1 Gekko japonicus
GCAAGTCCATACAAATGGAAAATATGGGCGATTTTGCACTAGAGCTCCCTCGTGGTCGCACCGCTGTTTGCCCCAACACTATTTGTCAATTTCACACCCGAGGCCTTGGGGCTGCATTTGACCCGCGTCTTCGCCCGATTTCCTCCGCAGTTTCATGATCCTCAAAAACCAGGATCACGAAACTGCGGAGGA
>NW_015167232.1:28021-32458 GCF_001447785.1 Gekko japonicus
TGTGCTGCTGAATGGAACTTCTAATCACGACAGCCTCTGTAATTAATTCCATGCGGCGGGAAGCATGCACCATTCTTGACAGCCACAGCCCAGAGGTCTGAACTTGTTCTAGTATTATTATCGGTAACCCATCCCTGGCCAGCAAGAGTCACGGCCGCTTACTTTCAACCTGATCTTAGGCTTGTCTTCTTCGGTTTGAGTGGGTTTGCAGGTGACTACAGCTGAGCGAGCAGATGACCTCGGGTTAATGACATTGCATATGCTGTCTGTGTGCAACATGCACTGGCCCAGGGCCAAGCAGAGGCAATGGAATGGCAGTGTTATCAAATGGCCATTATTACAGAATGGCAAAGCAATTGCATCCTTTCAAGGTGCTGATAAACCACAAGGCACCGGATGTCTTTATGTTCCTGGCCAAGATGACCTTGTTGTGTTGTTCTCTACCAAGTCAAAGATGTGGTAAGAGCCCAGCCGGAAGGAAAAACGCATATGGCAGCAATTATTCCCAGGAAGAGGATGTCATCCAGCTAACACTAAAGTCTCAATAAGGACATTGCAGAGCTGGGGGGAAATACAGAGGAGTACAGCCATGATGATGAGGGGGTCGGAGCACCTTCCCTGGGGGAAAGGCTGAAAGATGTGGGACTTTCCAGGTTTAGAAAAGATAAAACTAAGGGGGGGACATGATCAATGTTCCCTCTAAGCTGTGGAGACTTGTGAGCAAAAAATTCTACTTTGTGAGTTACTGGCATTAAAGCTGTGAGCAGGTGATTTGGCTGCTGCATAAATTGGTTTGCTCTGGAGCCCTCCTTCCTGAGCGAAGACAAAAATGTGTGAGCCGGAGGCTCAAAAACCGTGAGCCTAGCTCACACTAACTCAGCTTAGAGGGAACATTGGACATGATAGAGGTTTATAAAATGATGCATGAGATGGAGAGAGTTGACAAAGGGAAACTTTTCTCTCTCTCCCAAAATACTAGAAAAGGACATCCAATGAAGCTGGTGGGCAGTAGGTTCGAAACGGACAGAAGGAAATACTACTTTACACAGAGAGTGATTAAAATGTGGAATTCAATGCCAGCAGATGTCGTGATGAGGATTAGATAGATTCATGGAGGATAACTGTCAGTGGCTACCAGCCATTGTGACTGTGGGAAAACTCCACATTCAGAGGCACTCATCTTCTGAATTGATGCATAATTAACATAGGGACTACAAAACTAAGTTTGAGTCCAGTGGCACCAACAAAGTTTAATTCTGGGTATAAGCTTTGTGCATGCACAATAAAGCTTATACCCAGCATTAAACGTTGGCCCTTTCCACACTCTCTTTTTAATTCATGTTCACCGTGGTGTCCTCCAAGCAATTCTGCACTAAAATCAAATTTAGCCTTCTTTTTATTCTGTCCCCTCCCCCATTCTGCTTTACATTACCTCTTTTCAGTGGTCAGCCCAGTTGCAGCCCACTGTTGCCCTGGGTTATTTGGAGCTGTTTTGCCACAAACTTAATCACCTTCACTCGAACACTGAGAAAATCCGGAGTGGCAGGCAAATGTGGAAAGAACCTTTGTTGGTCTGAAAGGCGCCACTGGACTCAAACTTGGTTCTGTTGCTTCAGACCAACACGGCCATCCACCTAAATCTATCTGTAAGTACTACAAGATACAGTACTGCAGGTCTCTAGTATGATCAAAGGTACATGATGCAGCATTTTTATTAATTTTTTTCCCCCAGACTAATAGAGCTGCCGAAGCCCCGGTGGCAAACAATGAAGAAAACAGCCGTCATGTATAATGAAAATATATATATAGACTGCTCTTTTGCAGTGAGTAGTATTTCATCAACAAGATGTACGCATCCACACTAACGGACTTTGCATATACTCCCGTTTCACATAACCACTTTATCTAAGTATGCTGCATGAATAACATTGGTTTAAAAGGTAAAGGTTCCCTTGCTCGAAAGCCAGTCGAGTCCGACTCTAGGGCTGTGGTGCTCATCTCCGTTTCAAAGCCGAAGAGCCAGCGCTGTCCGAAGACATTTCCGTGGTCATGTGGCCGGCATGACTAAACACCAAGGTGCACGGAATGCTGTTACCTTCCCACCGAAGTGGTACCTACTTATCGACTTGCAATTTCTTGCTTTCAAACTGCTAGGTTGGCAGGAGCTGGGACCAGAGATGGGAGCTCACTCCGTCATGCGGCACACTCGGGTCTCGAACTGCCAGCGCTGTCCGAAGACGTTTCCGTGGTCATGTGGCCGGCATGACTAAACACCACGGTGCACAGAACGCTGGTACCTTCCCACCAAAGTGGTACCTATTTATCTACTTGTAATTTCTTGCTTTCGAACTGCTAGGTTGGCAGGAACTGGAACTAGAGACGGGAGCTCACTCCGTCATGTGGCAACTCGGGTCTTGAACTGCTGAACGACTGACCTTCCACAGCCTGCAGTTCAGCGTCTTCACCACTTGAGCCACCGCAGCTCAACAATTCTAATCCATGAACCTTAACACAAAACATTCTTCCCTCTTCAATGAAACACATTCAAAAACAAGGGAAAGGGGGACTAGCTTTGCTAAGGTCATAAAGGATCTCAGTGTTCCATTGCTCTGAGGAGCAGGTAAGCAAATGCAATCACTGACATACATACATGTCCAATAGTAAGGTTTAAAGTCAAATGATGCTTGCATGATGGTAACTGCTTGGTACCAACTAGGGATTCTTTAATGTGTCAACTATATGGGATGTTATTTGGGATATAAGACCTTCTGCCCTTCCTGGTTATGGCAGAATACAACTTTGGAATTGCTGCAGTGCTAAGGTACTCAGGTACTCAGCCCTGTATTCCCGGTTTCAATACATTAAACAGATATTCATCTAACTCATTGGACTCCGACTGTGTGTTTCCAATTCGGCAACGGGAGCACGCAGGCATATTTGTATATCAACCCCCACCAAAAAATCTCCAGCTATTTCCCAATCCAGAGCTGGCAACCCATGGTTCTAAGGAGAACCAGTTTTGATCAGGACTTGGATGGGAGATCTGCTGGGAAGCCTCAGTAAATCTGTGCTGAATTCCAAAGAGGTAGATGGAATTTCAATGTTAGATCATGCAGGGCTCTTTTTGTAGCAGGAACTCCTTTGCATATTAGGCGACACACCACTAATGTAGCCAATCCTCCAAGAGCTTACAGGGCTCTTCTTACAGGGGCTACTGTAAGCTCTTGGAGGACTGGCTACGTTAGGGGTGTGTCGCCTAATATGCAAAGGAGTTCCTGCTAACAAAAAGAGCCCACTAAGTTCTAACTAGCGGTGTGAACTTAGACATAAAAGGTAAAGGTAAAGGTTCCCTTGCTCGAAAGCCAGTCGAGTCCGACTCTAGGGTTGCAGTGCTCATCACCGTTTCGAAGCCGAAGAGCCAACTCTGTCCAAAAACATTTCTGTGGTCAGGTGGCCGGCATGACTAAACACCAAGGCGCACGGAACATACCAGAGCTGAAATTAGATCCCAAAGCAGTGATTTTTGAGTCAGCCTGGGGCTCCTGAACTGCCCCAAACACTCCTGAAATTCTGGATATAAGAATAATTTATCGCCCACAACATCGGGGCTATTTTGGATTTTGGGAGGCATAGAAGGGGAAAATAAGAGGAGAAGCAGAAAACAGCTGTTTGGAAGCACACATGCATATTACATTTTAAACAGCCATTATTTTCTGTGGGAAGACTTGGCCTCTGAACCCTAGAGGCTGTGTTTATCCCCTTAGAATACAATGTCCCTTTGAAATTCAAAGGGCATACGTACTATGAAACAGCTGTGGGGACAATCTCAAATGGGTTGTAGACCTACTATCTGGAGTCTAGGTCTTATCAACTCTTATCTTCAATTAGAGGTATATCTGACCGCTGGACTTTGGAGACCAGGTCCACTACCCATTAAAAAGAATGGCCTTTGAACTTTTCTAATGCTCATGCTTCATGGAAGAACTTCCACCATAGCTTGTCTCCTGTGAAATCTCTGAGTGTTGAAGAGTATTCTGGAACATGGCCCAGAGGGCATAGTGAGGCCTCTCATACAGTTCTCATGCTTCATCTGAGAACACATCTCTTTCCTTCCTTCCTTCCTTCCTTCCTTCCTTCCTTCCTTCCTTCCTTCCTTCCTTCCTTCCTTCCTTCCTTCCTTCCTTCCTTCCTTCCTTCCTTCCTTCCTTCCTTCCTTCCATCAGGTATCCTGCCATTATGTTTATAGGCTGGGGGTTCATTTGCTTGACCTGTGTACCAGCCGTTGCTGCATTCCTTCTTAGCTTCTGTAGTACTTCATTATCATTGACCTTGTAGATTGCCTGTGTAGTGTCTGGGCATCATGTAACCGTGGGATCACTTTCGATTCCCAGCTTCAGCTCTAACGGCCTGGGGGCCCTTCTCCCGTGCATGGGACTC
>NW_015167232.1:33050-36565 GCF_001447785.1 Gekko japonicus
CCACCCACCCACCCACCTGCCATCAAGTTGCAGGCAATTGATGGGGCCACCCAGGGTTTTCAGGATGATGAAAGAGATGCTCAGAGGCTGTTTGCCATTGCTTGCCTCTGTGAAGCAACCCTGGACTTCCTTGGTTGTCTCCCACACTTGGCTTTCAAGATCTGATGAGACTGAGCTAGCCTGGGCTATCCAGGTCCGGGCAAGAACGCTTCCTCAACCACGCTAAAACAAGTTCTTGCAACAACAATGGAAAATCAAAAGCTTGTCCACCATTTTTAATCTCACTGAGGAAGCCCTAGAGACTTTCAGGGATTCCTTTAGATCTGCAGGATACTATTTGAAAAGCTTTGTCCAAGTACCTTCACAGGGGAAAGGAGGGGGTGTTAATGTTGATCTGTGGTCTGTATTTTCCGTGTATCTTCTCTCCAAAGAAAGCACTCCGACAACCAGGGCTTGAAGCTGATGCTGGGATGAAATGAATGGGACTGACGGTAAATCAGGAGCTCCCAGTAATAGAGAGAATCTCATCTGATGGAGCAAAAGAAAGGCATTTGCAGGACTGCAGAGACCAAACTCAGCTCTGTGTTCTGTAGAACACAACTCGCATTGTTCTTCCTGGGATACCCCAGGGAATTTCTGTTTTGTTTTCCACTGTCTCCTTGAATTGCCTTCTAAGGTTCTCTGTCTTTTCTTCATGTCAACATCTGCGGAGGAGAAGCCCTGAAGGTGTCCGTGGAGGTATCAGTTGAACAGCAACAAGAAAGAAGTACTTTTTGGCTCTGGGGAAGCTGCAGATTGAACGGGCAGACATGTTTTTGCCCTCTTTCTCATGCATGTCTTTGACCTGCTACAGGGAAAGAAGCAAAACACTCCCTGTTCAAGACATAGAAGCCCATGTTTTGTCAGGGAATCGGTTGCTGTGTCTTAACTCCTAAGCTTCAGCATTTTAGTCGCTTGGCTCTGTGGTTTCCATACTGAGTCTCCATGGATTGTACTGGGCCCCTAGAAAGTTATCGGGCATTGCTCAATGAGAAGATGAACCTTAGCAAATAACCCGCCTAGAAGCAATTTTGCCAGTTCTGCTACCAAACTTCCCTGGAAGTGTGGGTGGAGGTTTCTTGAGTTTCAGGTCCCCTTTTAGAGACACCTGAGGGCCAAATGCTCCTTTTTGGAATACATGAAGCTGCCTTCTACTGAATCAGACCACTGGTCCATCAAAGTCAGTATTGTCTACTCAGACTGACAGCAGCTCTCCAGGGTCTCGGGCTGAGGCCTTTCATATCATCCACCATCTAGTACTTTCAACTGGAGATGCTGGGGATTGAACTGGGAACTTTCTGTGTGCCAAGCAGAGGCTCTACCACTGAGCTACCAGCCCTTCTCGATCACTCCCCAGGGTTGCAGGAATAGGTCTTGCACATCACCTACTACTTGACCCTTTTAACTGGAGATCCTGGGGGATTGAACCAGGGACCTTCTATGTGCCAAGCAGAGGCTCTATCACTGAGTCATCTCTTTTTTATTATTTCCTCTTATATTATTTCCCCTTTTCTGGACACCACAGTTAAAGAAGGATATTGATAAACTGGAATGTGTCCAGAGGAGGGCGACAAAGACAGTGAGGGGTCTGGAGATCAAGTCCCCTCCCCACAACAGACACCCTTTGAGGTAGCTGGGGCTGAGAGAGCACTTTTGAGAACTGTCCATGAGAGAACAGTTCTGAGAGAACTTGTGACTGATCCCAGGTCACACCAGCAGGTGCAAGTGGAGGAGTGGGGAATCAAACCCGGTTCTCCCAGATTAGAATCTGCACTCTTAACCACTACATCAAACTGGTGATATCATCAACAGGTGATACCTAGCCTTAAGGGCCCTGTTTCCAATGTAAGGGCCTTTCCACAATTCAAGTGGCTCTTCCATTGGAGGGAGAGCCACAGAAGCTGGAGAAAGGCTTCAAACTCTGGTTAGAGGAGTTGTAAGATACCACTTTGTTTTTCAAGTAGGGGAAGAGACAGATATGTATGTGTTTTTTTTAAAAAAAAATCTATACCTGACATGAGAATTTAATAAACTGACATGTTAATATTTTATGTTCCAGAAAATGAAGGACAAAATTAAACATGATTTGATTCTTTTTCAAAATCCAGCACTCCGTCACCAAAAGGAATTTCCCCCTCCCCCTCTTTTTGCTGGTCTTTGGACCACAAGTTATCGGGATTCAGAAAACACCGATGTTAGCAAATTGCCTGTCAGAAACTTGAGCTGTTTGTATCCTTGCATGTAACAACCAGATTATCAGCCAAGCTATTGACCTGCTTGGGTGTGTGAAAGACAGGAGGAAGAATGGAAGCACTGGCGCTGCTGAATAAATTTTGTGGTCCAAATAAGATAAGAGGAATGCATGCCTCCATTAAACTGCTTCTACTCCATTAAACTGCCCATCCCTAGTTGTGGCTCCCGCCTTCTGGAATGGCCTTCCCAAGGAGGTCAGCAAAGTGCCGACTCTTTTGGCTTTCCACAAACTGCAAAACTGAACTACTCAAGAAGGCATTTCTGTGCAATTAAAAGGGTTGAACTGTACAATATGGTTTTACACACTTGCTTCGATGCATTAGGGACTGTGGTCTGTACTACTGTGTATAAAAATGTAAAGGTAAAGGTATCCCTTGCTCGAAAGCCAGTTGAATCCGACTCTAGGGTTGCGGTGCTCATCTCTGTTTTAAAGCCGAAGAGCCAGCGCTGTCCGAAGACATTTCCGTGGTCATGTGGCTGGCATGACTAAACACCGAGGTGCACGGAATGCTGTTACCTTCCCGCCGAAGTGGTACCTATTTATCTACTTGCAATTTCTTGCTTTCGAACTGCTAGGTTGGCAGAAGCTGGAACTAGAGACGGGAGCTCAGTCCGTCATGCGGCGCACTCAGGTCTCGAACCGCTGAACTACCGACCTTCCACAGCCTGCAGTTCAGCATCTTAACCACTTGATAAATACGATCATATTTATGTAATTTCTGTACCACTCAATGTGTCATGTGAATACTTATGCCACGCTTCAGTTCTTTCTGGTGATTCCAGTTCTCTAAAATCCTAATGCACTGATTATTGGATGGCTCATTTTGTCGATTGTACTGACTCACTATTTGTAATCCAACTTGAGGCACTGTGAGAAAGGCGAACTATAAAGAACATCAGTGAATAAATATTAAGTTATTTGCTCAGTAAATGTGAAAAATGGTAAACCCAATCTGCTGAAAGTATTCATAGCTTTAGGATTACATTTTCAGGGATATTGTTACCGTCTTGGAAGAAAAGGATCTGATCAGTTAAACATTAATGGTACTGTTTGTCAGTTTTGATAGGATCCTCTCCATGTGTGAGACCGAGGTTATTTCTCGCTATTGTTCTTCCAAAGATCCTGCTGAGTTTAGTACTCTGATTCACACATGTGTGCTGACCATCAAGTGAAGACATTCATGTGTGGATTGAAAAGTACTGGGTTCGCCGCATGGAGGACT
>NW_015167232.1:37109-39008 GCF_001447785.1 Gekko japonicus
ACACACACACACACACACACACACACACAGGGGTACCATCTGTTGGAGTAAAGGCGACTCAGCAAGCCTGTGGATACTGGGGGTGTGTCTGTGTGCTGTATTTCCCTTTGCGCTAGACCCAAACTGTGTGTATATCATGTGATGCCTTTTCTTTGTCTATAATCAGAAGCTTGTCTTTGACCCATGTTTTCTTCTGTGGTTTTACTTTCTCTCCTTGGATTCTTGCAAGAGGCAAGAAACTTCTGAGGACCTCTCTTGCACAACCAAGCCGGGACCACACCCTCAGGTGCAGCTGGAACAGCTGGCCACTTGTAATAGGGTATAGTATTATTTGATTAGGCTTCTCTTTCTTCTCCTCCAAAATGCATGTGAAAGTGAATAACCAACATTAAAGGTTCTTGACTGATTCCACTGAAAGTACTGGGTTCGCCTCATGGAGGACCCGGACGACGACATGCTTTAGCACACGTTTATTGTACTTAACACAGACAAAGACTAACTCTAACGGCCCGACAGGGCCGGCCAACTATATACATATCCACCCAGCACCCCCCATTCCCATTGGAGGGTTTGAATGTCCCGTCTAAGCGGGTATTGGTTGGGGCTGGGGGATCCAGGATCCGAAGTTTCCATTGTTCTAGGATCCAAGCTCTTGCCTGTGCCGCGGGCCCCTGGTGGCAGCCCGCGTACATAACATGGATCACTGTAGATAAAATCCCTATGACAGAACTTCCAAGTCACATAAACACATGAAGCTGCCTTCTACTGAATCAGGCCCTTGGTCCATCAAGATCAGCACTGTTTACTCAGACTGGCAGTGGCTCTCCAGAGACTCAGACAGAGGTCTTTCACATTACCTGCTGTGCTTGGTTCTTTTAACTGGAGATGCCAGGGATTGAACCTGGGACCTTCTGCATGCCAAGCAGAGGCTCTACTCCTGAGCCACAACCCGTCCTTAAAATAAAAGAACATAATATCAGTGAGTGGACACATAAGTGAACACACATGAAGCTGCCTGATATTGAATCAGACCCTTGGTCCATCAAGGGCAGTATTGTCTGGTATGGTAGTCACTCTCAAGGGTCCCAGACAGAGGTCTTTCACATCACCTACTGCCTGGTCCTTTTTACCTGGAGATTTTGCGGATTGAACCTGGGACCTTCTCCGTGCAAAACAAAGGCTCCTCCACTGTGACTGACTTATTTCGACCATGTCATGTCGACCATGCTTGTAGCCGCCACCACTTCCTGTGGCAGTGAATTCCAAGTGTTAATCAGTGAGTGGACACATGAGTGAACACACATGAAGCTGTCTGACATTGAATCAGACCCTTGGTCCATCATGGGCAGTATTGTCTGGTATGGTAGCCACTCTCAAGGGTCCCAGACAGAGGTCTTTCACATCATCTACTGTCAGGTCCTTTTTACCTGGAGATGTTGTGGATTGAACCTGGGACCTTCTCCGTGCCAAACAAAGGCTCCTCCACTGTGACTGACTTATTTCGGCCATGTCATGTGGAAGAACTCACTAGAAAAAGCAATCATGCTTGGATTGGTTAGCAGGAAAAGGAAACCGGGCCGCCAAAGAACACAGTGGCTAGACACCATAACAGTAGGCACCAGCCTGAGCATGGAATGACTCAAAGAAGCAGTACAAGATTGGAAAAAATGGAGAGAGCTGGCCCATAGAATCGCCAAGAGTCAGACACGACTGAAGGGCTAACAATAACAACTCCCACTGAGCCACAGCCCCTCCCTCATCTCATATCACTTCAAAGCAAAGAGGCTCCATCACCAGGTGGGTTTATTTCTCCAGCTGTCAGCCAATTACTGTTAGCACCACTGAATGTTCAACAAACTGGCCCCGGTCACACGGAAGATTTTGGCCCGGGAGAGGGAC
>NW_015167232.1:39398-42747 GCF_001447785.1 Gekko japonicus
TGTGGCAGGGGCCAAACTGTTGATTGTATTGGAACAGTTTACAGATGTTCTCTGCTGTGGAAAAAAAGTTGTTTGGATCCAACCCAATGCGTCCTCGTTTGCTTCCATGATACATGCACGGGCCTTCATCCAAACTTTTCACTAACTGCATAGATGTTTTTGGTCAAGGGGGCACAGCTGTGACCCGATTCTTCCAGAACATACTCAGCTTCCTCCCATGCACCCTATGAGATGTTTCAAAATCTCTTGGCATTTGGAAAGCTTTCATAGTAGATATACAGGGTTTCTTGGCAGATAGATTGATCTAGCTACAGTTGCTTGTGATTTGAAATCTACTGCTGTAGCTGGTTACATCCAACAGTCTCTGGAAAGGATCTAACAAGCAAGGTGTGAACAACTGGTCAGTTGTGTGGAGTACTTCTAATTTCGGTCTCCCTGCTACTCAGTCCTGAACATGTCTATGGGGAACTCTGCCCATTGACTTTCCTGGAACAACTTGCCAACTGAATTCCATCATCGACACTTTGTTTCCTTGTAACAAATATAGCTCTCGGAGTGTGTTTGCTAAATGTCTTCCAGGGATTTTGACAATGATTTTCTCCCCCTAAATATTCTGCAATTTTTGTTACCAAACCAATTTAATTAACATTCCTATTATGTGCAAAATGAGCCTGCAAAATAAGCCTGAAAATTAAATCACTCATTACTGGAGAACTCGATAGATGTGCTTCTAGATTATTTGCTTTTCATTTTATTTAATGGGGAAGGCTGAAAACTTGCCTTTAGCTACTGGAAATGGAGGGAAAAGAAGGCAAGGGGAGGAAAGGGGACAACAACTAAAATAAAGAGGTGTAGAGGCAACTCTGCCTAGGAAGAAGGAGGAGACTGGATTTATACCCCATGCTTCACTACCCAAAGGAGTCTCAGAGCGGCTTACAGTCTCCTTTCCCTTCCCCCTCCCCACAACAGACACCATGTCTGGTAGGTGGGGCTGAGAGAGCTCTTTTGAGAACTGCTCTTGACCGAACAGCTCTGAGAGAACTTGTGACTGACCCAAGGTCACACCAGCAGCTGCATGTGGAGGAGTGGAGAATCAAACCCCGTTCTCCCAAGTTAGAGTCCGCACTCCTAACCACTACACCAAACTGGCACACCGGCAAAACAGTGGCACACCAGATAATTCAGCTCAGAACCCCAAGCTGATTTCCTACTTGAAACACAGGGCTGAGCCATGACTTACGGGTAGAGTACCCAGGGGTCATGTTGTAGAAAAAGAGGCGCAGGATCTCATTAGCATAATTTATTAGCATAACTTGTTTGCATATGCCACACCCCCTGACATCACCGGAAGTGTGTCAGACGGCAATACCCACCGCTCAGACGCCACTGGACTTTTTTGGATTGCTAGGTATTGGGGGGGGGAACGAGACGTGCAGATATCTCCTTGCAGAGGAGGGAGAGCTTGTACCTGAAGGGGGGGGGCCTCTGCAACTTCCTTGGTTGCTTCTTGCTCCTGGTGGCCCGACTGAGGGCTGCAGGGAGCAGGGCTTGCTGCATGTGCCACACACCCCTGGGCTCCTTACTGCCGGAGCTTCGCTCCTGTGCGCTCCTGCAGGAAATGACCACTGAGAGTACCTACTTTGCATTCAGAAGATCCCAGGTTCAATCCCTGGCATCTCCAGATGAAAGTACCAGGTGGTAGGTAATGGGAAAGACCTCCACCTGAGACCCTCCAGAGCTGCAGACAATATTGATCTTGATATTGATAGTACTGGGATTGGCAGAGTGGAAGAAGGCAATGGGGAGGGCTTATGGCACCCTACCCTAGCAAGGTCCATGGCAAACCCCTGAAGCCAGGGCAGCATTGCTAGGGCTTGTCTTGCTCCAGTTTTGTCTGGCTAAGTCTCTTCATCCCTCTTTTTTTCCCCTAGCACACCAATATCTTCATCGTGTAATGTTGCTTTTGGGGGAGAAATTGGGCAAAAAAGTGATCCCACGCTTTGCCTAGGCCAGTGATGGCGAACCTTTTAGAGACCGAGTGCCCAAACTGCGACCCAAAACCCACTTATTTATCGCAAAGTGCCAACACAGCAATTTAACCTGAATACTGAGGTTTTACTTTAGAAAAAACAACTCATACATTAACTTAAGATGATCCAAAGAAAGTAAGGAAAGCAATCCCAAATGCTTTCATTTACTTAAAATTATTTGGCAGAGAATTCGACACTTTAATGATGGTCTGGGCCTGGCTGGGGTGATAGCATGTTTGCCCACAGAGAGGGCTCTGAGTGCCACCTCTGGCACCCGTGCCACAGGTTCGCCACCACTGACCTAGGCTGTAGAAGAAAGGCTGTGCAGGCTTTAGAGCCCTCTTTAGGCAAAGAAGGGAATTGCAACATCACCCACTGCATTACAGAATGTCCCAGATTCAGTCTTTGGCATCTTCAGTTAAAAGATCTGGCAGGAGGTGATGTGAAAGACTTCTGCTTGAGAACTCAGTGAGCCACTGCTAGTCTGAGTAGACAGCACTGGCCCTGATGGACTCTTGTCTTTTCCAGTGATTCTTGTCATCTTGTGATCAATGCTCCTTCTAAGCTGTGGAGTCTTGTGAGCAAAAATTCTACTTTGTGAGCGACTGGCATTAAAGTGGTGAGCGAGCAATTTGGCTACTGCATGAATTAATTTGCTCTGGTGCCCTGCTTCCTGAGCGAAGACAAAAATGTGTGAGCCGGAGGCTAAAAAACTGTGAGCTAGTTCACACTAACTCAGCTTAGAAGGAACACTGCTCGTGATGTCTCCAAAGTACAATGGCCTCGGTTAAATCATGTTAGCTTCTAAGGAGAGTTTGGGCTTGAGTTGACACGGAACCCACCGATTGGCCTTTTTGGTGGTCCACAGTATCCATAAAGCTCCCCTCCAACACCATAGAGTCATAGAGTTGGAAGGGATCTCCAGGGTCATCTAGTCCAACCCCCTGCACAATGCAGGAAATCCACAAATACCTCCCCCCTCCATCCCGAGTGACCCCTGCTCCATGCCCAGAAGAGGGAGGGGGAACCCTCCAGGATCCATGGCCAAATTGACCTGGAGAACAATTGCTTCCTGACCCCAAAGTGGCAATCAGCCTTTCCCTGGGTATGTATGCAAGAAAGGGCCACGAGAACTAAGCACTGAGGCAACCCGTCCTGCCCACCCTCTCATGATCTGCCTTTAATTTCATTTCACTTCATTTCACTTCATAGGGACCAACTTTCCTCCCGTCAGCTTTCTTCACTGTCCAGTTTTCACACCCATACACAGTAATGGGGAGTACTATGGTGTGAATTAGGAGCTGCGGTGGCTCAAGTGG
>NW_015167233.1:0-2816 GCF_001447785.1 Gekko japonicus
TTAACCACTACACCAAACTGGCAGTATACGAGGGCAGGTGTTGGGAGAACCATCCCTGCAGAAAATGTCTTTGTTCTGCTAGAAGGAAAGGGCAGCTGCTCCCAGGGCAACAAACAAGCATGAAGACTCATACAGCATCTTCACAGGAAGAGTTCCTGCTGTTGCGAGAAGGCCGTCTTGACATCTGGGACTCTGCTCCAGGCTTAGCCTCAGAAAGAACTCACCGTGCTGTCTGTGCCTTCCACAAAGTGCATTGTGAGTGGGACCTCTGCTCTGGGACAATGGTTAGTGAACCATATCTTTGGGAATTGTTTCTGCAATTGCTTTCCATTGTATTTAAATAAATTGAATTTACATTTTGAGCTTACGAACATTACTCTAGGCCCGGGGTGTCAAACATAAGGCCCGGGGGCCAGAACTGGCCCATCCAGGGCTCTTACCCGGCCTGCAAGCAACTGGTATGGATGGAAATGTAAGGTACTCCCCCTTTTATGGTATCCCTTGGAAAAAACCTAGTCTTGGCTATGGTTAAATATATTTATTGGGGCTTTTGTGGGTTCCCACGTAAATCAGTTGCTTTCACTGCTAGGAATCAATTGCTTTTGTTTGTATTTTGAGTCGAAACCTCGGTGGTGGAAAGTGCCCTCGAGTCACAGCCAACGTATGACAAACCCACTGCGTTTTCAAGGCAAGAGATGAGCGGAGGAGGTAAAAACCTTATGAATGCTGAAACAAGGAGATCTGCACAAATAAATCTTGTGTAGGTTTTAAAAAAGACCCTATGGAAAGGAATGATGCAAGGACATGCAAAGATTCATCGATTCTATTTGGCTATAGTCTCAGCAGGCCATCACAACTGAGCAAATCTTGAAGAAATATGGGAATCTGGAGACTGGAGACCCAGCGCTATGAGGAAAGGCAGGGGGACTTGGGAATGTTTAGTCTGGAGATGAGGAGGCTGAGGGGGGGGGGAACAGGATTGCTCTCTTGAAGTATTTGGAGAGCTGTCCCTTCGAGGAGGGCAGGGAGCTGTTCCTGTTGGCAGCAGAGGAGAGGACTTGCAATCGTAGGCTTAAACGAAGGGTGGGAAGTTACCGGCTGGATATTAGGGAAAACTTTTTGACAGTAAGAGTTGTGCAACAGCTGAATCAGCTGCCTAGGGAGGTGGTGCGCTCCCCCTCCCTGGCAGTCTTTAAGCAGCGGCTGGACAAAGACTTGTCAGGGATGCTCTAGGCTGGTCCTGCATTGATTGGGGGTTGGACTAGATGGCCTCTATGGACCCCCTTCCAATTCTGTGTGATTCTATGATTCTACATCCTCATTAAAATGCACGGCAACACAGACAATACAAGCGAGAAAATGCCTTTGGCAGATGCTTCAGATCCTCCCTCCATAAGGAGGTCTCCAGATAGGGACGGCTGACCACCAACATTTGTGAGAGATTACGTAGCATCTGGACGTCCAGATGGAAAGGACTAGTAGCTGAATATCAACAGAGCGGAATCGCTCCTGACATAAAGCTGAGGACAGTCTACCCTGACTGGCACAGGATAATTCGAGATTCAATATGGCAAAAATATCGCTGCTTAGTACGTTTGTGGGTTGTCTGTTTAGGTGTTACCCTTAAATCCTCAGAAACGGGGATGTGGTGTTCATTTTATAAGACTACGCAAAGAGGCGCCAGCGGGTGAAAATAAAAGTTATTTTCACTTCTACCTGAACATGGTGTCCAGAGCCTCTCTTGACTCCACAGAACCTTCCCAGCCTTTTAAAAAAATCTAACAGATGGGCTCTTTTTGTAGCAGGAACTCCTTTGCATATTAGGCGACACACCCCTAAGGTAACCAGTCCTCCAAGAGCTTACAGTAGCCCCTGTGAGAAGAGCTCTGTAAGCTCTTGGAGGATTGTCTGCATTAGGGATGTGTCGCCTAATATGCAAAGGAGTTCCTGCTACAAAAAGAGCCCAACCTTTGCATATTAGGCGACACACCCCTAAGGTAACCAGTCCTCCAAGAGCTTACAGTAGCCCCTGTGAGAAGAGCTCTGTAAGCTCTTGGAGGATTGTCTGCATTAGGGATGTGTCGCCTAATATGCAAAGGAGTTCCTGCTACAAAAAGAGCCCTGCGAGCCATTTCGCACACCATTTCAGATAGACAACTTAAAAACTGAAAAATCACCAGGCCCAGATGGCATACATCCGAGAGTTCTGAAAGAACTCAAATGTGAACTTGTAGATCTCCTGACAAAGATATGTAATCTTTCCTTAAAATCTGCCTCCATTCCTGAGGATTGGAAGGTAGCTAATGTCACTCCCATCTTTAAAAAGGGTTCCAGAGGAGATCCGGGAAATTACAGGCCAGTCAGTCTGACGTCGATACCGGGTAAATTGGTGGAAACCATTATTAAGGAAAGAATTAGTAGGCACATAGATGAACAAAACCTATTGAGGCAGACTCAGCACGGTTTCTGTAAGGGAAGATCTTGTCTCACTAACCTGTTAGTGTTCTTTGAGGGGGCGAACAAACATGTGGACAAGGGGGATCCAATAGATATTATTTACCTTGACTTCCAGAAAGCTTTTGATAAAGTTTCTCATCAAAGGCTCCTAAGTAAGCTCAAAAATCATGGGATAGAAGGACAAGTCCTTTTATGGATCAAAAACTGGCTAGTTCATAGAAAACAGAGAGTGAGTGTAGGTGGGCAATTTTCTCAGTGGAGGGTGGTAAGCAGTGGGGTACCGCAGGGATCAGTACTTGGTCCACTGCTTTTTAACTTGTTCATTAATGATTTGGAGATGGAAGTAAGCAGTGAAGTGG
>NW_015167233.1:9629-25175 GCF_001447785.1 Gekko japonicus
CCCCCCTTGCACTGTCCTTGGGTCCATGGAGGTGTTGGAAAGACGTGTGTTGCAAGGTCTAAATTCAGTCATTATAGGGTTAATGTGTGCTATTGTTTAGACTGACCTTGAAGGGAACCTGACAGAAAGCCAATGGAGAGAAAGCCCGGGAAACTCGAGTCTATTTACTAACAATCATTGGTTAATGTATTCGGGTAATTTCTTTCTAGGGTCATGAAGAAAGAAGAATCTCCATTGCTAACCGTGTGGTCAGTCAGTCTGCTGATGCACTTGTAACAGTAAGTATGTAGTCTTAAGTGATTGTTGTTCTGTAGATTTCCCGTGTACCTTTCCCTTTAGAAATAAAGATTTTTACATAGAAAGAATATGCCTCCTCTCCAGCGAACAAAGATCCATTGCAAGCTCTGAATATCTAACTACTTTTACCAAATTTTCCAACAGGAGGAAGGGTAAGATCCAACCGTGATAACTGAAGAAAACCTAAGTGATAAGGTTTGTGAGTTCAAGTCCTCCCACCCCTTCTGTTTAATACTGGAAATGATGTGTATTTGTGCTTTCTACTTCCTGGGGAGATCTTCAAGTTAGGGAGTGGAGATCTGAAAAGTATAAACCGAACCTAACAGCATGAGAGCCAGTTTGGTGTAGTGGTTAGGGGTGTGGACTCTAATCTGGGAGAACTGGGTTTGATTCCCCACTCCTCCACTTGCATCTGCTGGAGTAAACTTGGGTCAGTCACAAGTTCTCGCAGAGCTGTTCTCTCAAGGGCAGTTCTTGAAAGAGCTCTCTCAGCCCCACCTGCCTCACAGGGTGTCTGTTGTGGGGAGGGGAAGGAAAAGGAGACTGTAAGCCACTCTGAGATTCTTTCGTGTAGTGAAAAGTGGGGTATAAATCTAATCTCTTCAGTATTCAGAATCTTTCCCCCCTGTTCCCACTCTGAGATTCTTTCGTGTAGTGAAAGTGGGGTATAAATCTAATCTCTTGAGTATTCAGAATCTTTCCCCCCGTTCCTTTAAAAAAATTGCGGTGAGCGTTCTGCCCCAAACAGAGTTCTCTGTCATTTAGAAGTACCGGTGTTTAGTCATGCTAGCCACATGACCACAGAAATGTCTTCGGACAGCGCTGGCTCTTCGGCTTTGAAACGGAGATGAGCACCGCAACCCTAGAGTCGGATTTGACTGGCTTTCGAGCAAGGGAACCTTTACCTTTACCTTTAGGTTGCATTAGAATCGCTCCTAATGTAGGGCATTATTTCTCCCGTTGAAAGGGGTTGTAAGGATCAATGAATTAAGAATTTTGAAGCACTTTGCAGAATGGGGGGGAAAGTGTTATAAGGAGGGAAAATAGCAATAACAATGATTGGGGAGGGGATTACGGCCGCTGGAATGGCGTGCCTAAATGTGAAAATCCCATTGCACATCCACGGAAATTGTTTTTTGTTAAACCTAATTAGTTTTGCTTCCTTAAAAGGAATTAATAATAGCAACTAAGTAAGCCTGGTCCCACCAGAGCTCTCTGCAGCCGCACCATGTATTAGCGGCAGCCCATCAAACTCGTCCCCGGGGGAAGCTCCATGTGCCCTGGTGTTAATATGTAATCGTTTTCAGTCGCAAACGTGCAATTAAAGCATCGTCCTGCCCTGTCGAACAAGCCCCGGCAAAGGAAACCCAGCTTCAGTCAACCACACTACAGGCCCTTGCTGGGTAAAAGGGCAGGCGCCGCCTATTAATTTTGATCCTGTTAATTAATCCACATCCTTCAAATGTTAATTAGCTACATTTTCAGTGGCTGTGGAATGTATGAGCTTGCTCCCCCCCCCCTTTCTCATAGAAGCTATGGGCGTTTCACAGAGAAAGAAAGGAATGGGGCCACACCCAGGCCTGGGTGGATGAGATCTGTTACTCGTGGCAGCCAATGCAAACTGGATGATTTTGCAAGACGTTTCTCAGGCATTCGGGCTACCATGCACCATCCTAAGTGAAAAATAGGGATGCCAGATCCCCTGATGGCCATAGGGATCCCCCACTTTTGGGCCACACCTGCTGGTGTGACCTAGGCTCAGTCACAAGTTCTCTCAGAGCTGTTCTCTCAAGAGCAGACCTCGAAAGAGCTCTCTCAGCCCCACCTGCCTCACAGGGTGTCTGTTGTGGGGAGGGGGAGGGAAAGGAGTTTGTAAACCGCTCTGAGACTTCTTTGGGTAGTGAAGGGTGGGGGATAAATCCAGTGTCTTCTTCTTTTACCTCACAGGGTGTCTGTTGTGGGGAGGGAAAGGGAAAGGAGTTTGTAAGCCGCTCTGAGACACCTTTGGGCAGTGAAGGGAGGGGTATAAATCCACCTCTTCCTCTTCTTCTTCCAACCAGCTTGGCTGGTGGGAATTACCCCCCCCCCAATTAGGGAAGAATGCAGAAATTAAACACAACATGCCTACGGGACCCGGAAGTGATGTAGGCATGATGGGGAGGTTTGGTACGATGCTCTGGTTTTGGGGCAAAACTCTATGGTAGAAGCTGATTCTACCGTAGAGTTTTGCCCAAAAACCAGAGCGTCACCCCCACAGTGTCCCCAGTGTGCCTCCGTCATTTCTGGGTTACATCACTTCCAGGTCATGTAGGCACGTCACGTTTATTTTCGGCTTTCCTCCCCACTCCCGGTAGGTTCACCCCCCATCCCTCACCGGCAGGTCCAAGGGACCTGGTAACCCTAGCAGCAAATCAGTGTCCGGGGGGGTGGGGGAAGAGAGGCTCACAAAGGTTAGGAAAATTCTTGTGACTGCAAAGGTCCATAAAGCGCATTAATTGGATACAGAAGGTCCTGGAGTCCAGTCCCTAGGACTTCCAAGGCCAAAGATCTACCCGCGAAGGCTGAGCCGGGACACTCCCCCTCAGAGTCTGGGGAGCCGCGGCCAGCCAGACTAATGGTCTAAGGCACCTTACGGATTCACATTTACTAGGGTGGCCAGGCCGGAGCCGGCATCCCCCGGGATAACTTTGGGGGGGCAGGGTCTGGTGTGCCAGCTCTGTGCCAGTCCGTTGACGCCACTTCCTGTAAAAACCAGAAGTGGCGTCTTTGGATGCTGCAGCATTTACAAAAACTCTATAGTTTCACCGTAATTTCTGTAATTGCTGGCACGTCCACCATGTCACTTCCGGTTTTTAGCAGAAGTGATGTCAGAGCACTGGCATAGGTTCCATTTCTTACTCCCTCCTTGCTCAGGTGCCAGCAGGCAAAGTGTGTGTGTGTGTGTGTATCTGGCTAACTCCTTTATTCTAAACATAGGACTGGAATCAGACTAAATGTTCCAAGGGTAGAAGAAAAGAAGAGAAGAGAAGAGAAGAGGAGAGGAGAGGAGAGGAGAGGAGAGGAGAGGACCTTCCCCTCCCCACAACAGGCACCCTGTGAGGTAGGTGGGGCTGAGAGCTCTTTTGAGAACAGCTCCTGAGAGAACAGCTCTGAGAGAACTTGTGAATGACCCAAGGTCACACCAGCAGCTGCATGTGGAGGAGTGGGGAATCAAACCTGGTTCTCCCAGTTTAGAGTCCATGCTCCTTACCACTACACCAACCTGGCTCTCCTACATCAAACTTTCCTGCCTCTCCCTTCCACTGCATCTCACTGATCTCCACAAAATGATGCTCCTGGGGGGGGTGAATAACATGGGGGGGGAGGAATTGGTAGAAATTGCTGGTTTAGTCTGGACCCAACCCACTGAAAGGTAATGCAGGCATTATTCCAGCCTCCTGCCTTCCAAAGTAAAGAAAGAGTGACTTGTCAGTTCTCCGGCCAGAAAAAGGAAGGAACGATGCTGCAGACTTTGTTTTTCCAATGGTTCACTGATCAACCATCCCCCCCCCCCCAGGGATCTTGATCCTCTGCAGATCAATCATAATAGAAAGAGATCTCCAGGTGCCACCTGGAGGTTGGTGACCCTAACTGTTCACCTGGGTTGACATGACTGAATTTGCGACGTTGCCTGATACCAGTCCAGATCTATCTCAGTATTGCCTGCCCGGACTGGCAGCAGCTCTCCAAGATCTCAGGAAGAGAAAGTTCTTACCTGCTTAGCTAATATTTCTTTTTAGCTATAGATTTGTTGTTGTTCAGTCGCACAGTCGAGTCTGACTCTTCGCGACCCCATGGACCAGCTCCCGCCAGGCCTTCCTGTCTTCCGCCATCCTCTGAAGTTGGCTCAATTTCTTGTTCGTTGCATCTAAAACACGGTCTAACCATCTCATCCTTTGCCGTCCCCGTCTTCTTTGACCTTCAGTCTTTCCCAGCATCAGGTATAGATACTATACTCAGGAACTAAACCTGGGACCTTATACAAGCAAAGCATATACTCTACTCCCTGAGCCAAGTCTGGAGACCAAGTCCTACGAGGAAAGGTTGAAGGAGCTGGGTATGTTTAGCCCGGAGAGGAGACGACTGAGAGGTGATATGATAACACACTGACAGCTTTCAAGAAGAGGCTGGACGCATATTTGTTAGAGATGCTTTAGGCTGGTCCTGCATTGGGCAGGGGGTTGGACTAGATGGTCTGTATGGCCCCTTTCCAACTCTACGATTCTGTGATTCTAAGTACTTGAAGGGCTGTCATATAGAGGGTGATGCACAGTTGTTTTCTGTTGCCCCAGAAGGTCGGACCAGAACCAACAGGTTGAAATTAAAGCAGAAGAGTTTTCAGCTAAATGTTAGGAAGAACTTCCTGACAGGTAGAGCAGTTCCTCTGGGGACAGCTTCCTCGGGAGGTGGTGGGCTCTCCTCCTTTGGAGGTTTTCAAAGAGAGGCTAGATGGCCATCTGATGGCAATGCTGATTCTGTGAACTCAGGAAGATCGTGAGAGGGAGGGCAGGACAGGTTGCACCAGTGCTTAGTTCTCGTGGCCCTTTCTTACATGCCCAGGGAAATGCTGATCGCCACTTTGGGGTCAGGACACAATTTTTCTCCAGGCCAATTTGGCCAGGGATCTTGGAGGGGTCCCCCCCAATCTTCTGGGCATAGTACAGGGGTCACAGAGGGTGTGGGGGGAGGTATTTGTGAATTTCCTGCATTGTACCAGGGGTTGGATTAGATGACCCTGGAGGCCCCTTCCAACTCCTATGAGTCTATGAGCCACAGTCCCCAAAACAAGGGACAGCAATTCATCTCCAGAATATGTTCTACAGCCAGCCTTTGAACAATGCAACGAGCCCCCCGGCAGCTGCACGAAAGACCGCTCTGATTTACCTTTTCATAAAGGATCCGCTCGATCTTGCCGTCCTCCTTCTTCTTCGACAGCCAGCGCTCACACATAAACAGGTAGTAGTCGTCTGTGTTCTCGTTCACAATCTCTATCTTGTCCAGGTACCAGTCAGGTCGCAGCATGCTGTTGTCGTGGTGAATCAGGGTTTTGTAGATGGTGCCGAGGTCCACCGCCTGGATTGTGAATATGTCTTCCTGTAGGAGACGGAACAGAAACGGGTGGTCTCTCTTCGGGGTTACAACCGCTAAGCCAGTAGGGTTGCCAGTAGGATTGCCAGTGTAGCGTTTAGAACGGGGACTCTAATCTGGGAGAAGCGGGTTTGATTCCCCACTCCTCCACTTGCAGCTGCTGGTGTGACCTTGGATCAGTCACAAGTTCTCTCAGAGCTGTCCTCTCAAGAGCAGTCCTCGAGAGAGCTCTCTCAGCCCCGCCTTCCTCACAGGCAGTGTTCCCTCTAAGCTGAGTTAGTGTGAGCTAGCTCACAGTTTTTTAGCCTCCAGCTCACACATTTTTGTCTTAGCTCAGGAAGGGTAGCTCCAGAGCAGACTAATTTCTGCAGCGGCAACTTTAATGCCAGTGGCTCACAAAGTAGAATTTTTGCTCACAAGACTCCACAGCTTAGGGGGAGCATTGCTCACAGGGTGTCTGTGGTGGGGAGGGGAAGGGAAAGGAGTTTGTAAGCCGCTTTGAGTGAAGGACGGGGTATAAATCCAATCTCTTCTTCTTCTTTTCACGTTGACCACTAGGTTCTTACAGCACTGACCCAGAGGCAGAAATCTCTTCTCTCACCCCATTTAAGAACTGGGGTTGCCAACCTCCAGATGGGGCTTGTGGTTCTCCCAAAATTACAACTGATCTCCAGACTGCGAAGAAAAGTTCTGCTTCGGAGGTCGGACTTCATGGCCTCATGTCCCATTGTGGTCCCTACCCCAGGCTTCACCTCCTAATGTCCAGGAATTTCCCAATCCAGCGCTGGCAACCTCATTAAGAACCAGGGGTCATTTCCTGCAGGAGCGCACAGGAGCGGAGCTCCAGCAGTAAAGAGCCCAGGGGGCGGGGACATGCAACAAGCCCCACCCCCTGCTCCCAGCAGCCCTCAGTCAGAGCAAGAAGCAGCCAGGTAAGCTGCAGAGCCCCCCCCCCCCGCCACAACAGTCCAGTGGCACCTTTAAGACCAGGTTTTATTCAGGTACAAGCTCTCCCTCCTCTGCGAGGACAGATCTGCACGTCCCCCCCCCCAATAGCTAGCAATCCAAAACAGTCCAGTGGAGCCTGAGCGGTGGGTGTTGCCTTCTGACACACTTCCGGTGATGTCAGGGGGTGTGGCATATGCAAATAAGTTATGCTAATGAGTTATGCTAATGAGCTCATGCACCTCTTTTCCTACGAAATGACCCCTGAAGAACCCACGCCTGAGGGAGGAAAAGCTCTTTATTGGTAACGTCTCTGTACCTGTCCCCTTTCAAACTTGTTCATGTTCGTTTCGGACTTGCTCAGTTTTCTCTCCCCTGTATCTCCCAGGTCTCCATAGATGGTCAAGAACACGTTGGCATCTGTTCCGGCGCCAAAAATGTCTCCGGTGTAAACAATAATATTGTATGTACAATCTGTGCAAACCAAGAACAAGACAAAATAAAAATACCTCAGGATCTGAAGAAGTGAGGAGTGACTCACGAAAGCTCCTACCCTGCCACAAATTTTATTAGTCTTTAAGGTGCTACTGGACTCTTGTTCTTTTCTACTGCTGACATACTAACACGAATACCCTAATAAGCCCTAAAACTGCCAAGGCTCTGAGGAACACAGCATTCCCTGTACAAACACTATAACAGAAAGAGAGACTGCTGAATCGCAACTGATAATGAAGCTCAAGGCAATGCATCCACCTGGACTGCATCGAGACCTAGGTTTCCTGTCTCGTTACCCGTGCTGATTTCTCCTCTGCATATCACACCTAATCCAATCATGCCTCCTATTGTCATTTGGCATCTGAAATCACCCACTCTCTCCAAGATATAAAGACGGATGGACTCCCATTCTAGCTGTATTCTAGCTGTATCTGAAGAAGTGAGTGTTAAGTATGCAACTCAACAACGATGTAAGTAACAAGTGAATCAACTTTATTTGAGAACGAGAACTCCAAAGATCACACAAGACGACACACGACAAAATACAGAGGAGCACAGCTCCTTTTTAAACACTCCCGGGCTGATGTAGCCATGCCCTGGCATAGTTAAGGTCCAATCATATTACATAGATAACAACCAATCCCTTTGGTTCCCTCCAGTACAGTTCTCTTTATTTGATTGGTTACAGTTGTTCTTAGCCAATTAGATTGTTCCAGATTAGAATCCTGGCTAAGGTTTCAAGCTTAACATTACTTGTCAATGGTAAAGACACAACAGTGAGCTCTGACTCACGAAAGCTCCTACCCCGCCACAAATTTTATTAGTCCTTAAGGTGCCACTGGACTCTGTCTCTGTTCTACTTTTCCAGGAGTATCAGCTTTCATTAGTCAAAGCTCACTTCATCAGATACCTGATGAAAGTGAGCTTTGAGTCATGAAAGTTAATGACCTGGAACATTATGTTGTGCTCAAAGGGGCTAGCCGATCTCGGAAGCTATGCAGGGTCGGCCCTGGTTAGTACTCAGATGGGAGACCACTGAGGATACCCAGGGTTGCTACGCAGAGGCAGCCGACGGCAAACCACCTCTCTTTGTCTCTTGCCTCGAAAAGTCGGCGACAACCTGACGACATTTCTACCACCACCAAGGTGCTAATGGACTTGAATTTTGTTCTACTACAACAGACAAACACAGCTACTCACCTGTGAGTCCAAAGAGCCGACCTAACCTGGGATTGTCTGCTGAGGCTGGGAGGAGCTCTCTAAACTCTCTCTCTAAGCTCTCTCTCTCTCTCTCTGTCTTTCATCCTGGGATCCTTTAACAAAAGATCCCTTTCTGCATGTCAAGCATATGCTTGATCGCCGAGATGGAAATTGGCAAGAATAATACGTCCTTTCTCCCACTCTCTTTTCAATTCCCTGCGCCCAAAACGATCTCAAGGGTTGTGCATTTTTTTTTTGCGGGAGAAACAAGGTTCGCTTGATGAGATACATCAGGCGCTTGTCAGCTGGCTTCCCTCAATCGTCTCTAAATTACGGCAACATCCCTTCAATACGCTCAAAGTGCAAGAAACAAAGCCAGGAACATAATAAACTTCTAAGGGTTTGATCTCATCGAGCGTTTCCTCCTTTTCCAAAAGGGCTTGAAAGCATCGAGACGAACTTTAAAAGTAAACTCAGCTGCGCCCAAATGAGTGCTTGAGGGAAATAGAAAAATCACCGCTGAAGACGATTCTATTATGGAAGCTCTTTGTTCAATATTTGGTTTGGTTTTAGTACGTTCTGTAAGCGCTTGTTTATACAAGCCATTGACACTGAGAATTAGAAACCCCTTCACTTGATACTGTTTTCCATTTATTTACATGATCAAGGGTTTAACCTGAGTGTAAGGACTGCTGTGCATATTTTGCATCAGTAAGCCAGGGTTTGCAACTGAACGTACTGTCAGCAAATCACAGATCCCTGACAGGTGCGTGTGTTTTCAAACAGCAGTTACTAGCTATGGTGACTGAAAGCAGCCTCCACATTAAGAGGCAATAAACCTCTCATTTCCAGTGCCAGGAGGCAACTTCAGGGGAAGGCCTCAGCCTCTGTGCCCTGTTGTTGGCCCTCCAGAGTAGCCGGCAGGCCACCTTGTGAGACAGGATGCTGGAGGAGATGGACCACTGGTCTGATCCAGCAGGGCTCCTCTTATGTTCTTATGAAGGACTCGGCCTCTATGACTTGTTGGCCCTCCAGAGGAACTGGTTGGCCACCTTGTGAGACAGGATGCTGGACTGGATAGACCACTGGTCTGATCCAGCAGGCCTCCTCTTATGTCCTTATGAAGGCCTCGGCCTCTATGCCTTGTTGGCCATACAGAGGAACTGCTTGGCCACTGTGTGAGACAGGATGCTGGACTGGATGGACCACTGGTCTGATCCCCTTAATACATTACAGTGGTCACAGTGGAGAGTGAGAGAGGGGATATGGTTCAGTGGTCAAGCACCCACTTTGCATGCAGAAGGTCTCGGGTTTAGTCCCTGGAAGTTCCTAAAGGATCTCAGTGCTGAATTCTCTGGACTTGGTGCTGCCAGGGAACCACAGAAAGTAGCGGAGTGCTCAAAGGCTTTAACGCAGCAGAGCAGGGGCTAGGTTTGGCGACAGACTTACAAAGTTACACGGAGCCAGCAATCTGTTCTAAAACTTATAAGCAACTTTTATTAAAGGAAATACATGCTAGAGAGTGCAGGTAAGAAACAGATATAGATTACCTACTCTAGCTAACTAGATGATGTTGGAGGCTGGGCACCTGTCTCAAAGCTGCTTAAAATCTCCATTCCCTTCCTCTCCCCACAACAGGCCCCTTGAGAGGCAGGTGGGGCTGAGAGAGTCCTGAGAGGACTGGGACTGGCCCAGGGTCACCCAGCAGGCCTCCTGTGTCTCAAAGGGGCTTCCAATTGCCTTCCCTTCCCCTCCCCACAACGAGCACCATGTGAGGCAGGTGGGGCTGAGAGAGTCCTGAGAGAACTGGGACTGACCCAAGGTCACCCAGCAGGCCTCATGTGTCCCAAAGCGGCTGACAATCACCTTCCCTTTCTCACCCCACAACAGCCACCTTGTGAGGCAAGTGGGGCTGAGAGAGTCCTGAGAGAACTGAGACTGGTCCAAGATCACCCAGCAGGCCTCACGTGTCTCAAAGTGGCTTACAATCTCCTTCGCTTCCTGTCATGATCTGGGCTGTGCCACCAGAGGCCTACTGGACCCAGGGAGCCGGACTAGCAATAGGGGAGGCTGGGCCTACAAACCCCAGAAGGCCTTGGGAAGTTTTGGCACCGATTTTGACCAATAGGGAAGAAGAGGGCTGGGGAATAAAAGAACTGGTGCAAGAGAAAAGGATGTTCTTCCTCTCCCCACAACAGGCACCTTGTGAGGCAGGTGGGGCTGAGAGAGTCCTGAGAAAACTGGGACTGGCCCAAAGTCACCCAGCAGGCCTCATGTGTCTCAAAGTGGCACCTTCCTTTGTGGGCGTGCAAGAGAGAAGAGATGCAAGAGTGGAAACAGAGAAAATTGCCCCTAAGAGTAGCATCCTACTTCAAAGGAAAGGATCAGATAGCAGGAAGGAAAGGATGCTCTATGTGTCCTGACCTCTCTATTTGCCCAAACTCTTTGGTACCATCTCTCAAGTCTGAAGCAGGAGACAGCACAAAGTCCTCCACTTCTAACACTCAAGAGGAAGACTATCTACCTCAGAAAGCTTTTGTCAGTCTGAGCAGAAAATCCTGAGCTCTATGGCCAGTGGTATGATTTGTTAGGTACAAGGCAGCTTCATGTGTTCTTATATTCAGGGGATTTATCATATACCAGTAATGGATAGTATTCCACGACATTCTGAAGGGTGGGTTCATGTCCCACTGCCAGGGAGGAGTAACAGTTCTGGCTCCGCCCACCAGCCTTGATCATTACCAGGCGAGTCCTCCCAGAAAGGTATCTGTATTGGGACAACGGTGGAAAATGAACGTACTTTCCAGGGCATCCTCAATTACTTCATCGATCTGCTTAAGCGTCCCATCCTTCAGGAGTTTCTCAGTAAAGATTTGGGACGGGACCAGTTCCCTCATGATCTCACCATCCTCTTCAGATCTTGCTAACCATCTGTCACACGGAAAGGTGGTTTTTTCGGAACCCTGGTATGAACAGAAAACAAACGAGCTCTTTAGTAACAGAACCCAGTGGTGTGATGGACAAGAATTACAAAGGGGCGTGCTGGAAATGTAAAGGAATAGATGGCACTTTTTACCATATGTGGTGGACTTGTGTCAAAACAAAAAGGTACCGGAAAAATATACATGATGAGAATCAAAATATTTTTTAAATCAAATTCTTTTTTTTTAAGTACCCAAGGGTACACATTTATTGTTTTCTTATATTCCTAAACACAAACATGAACAACTACAACAAACAACATATAAACCAAGAGACTTGTACAGTTTGTTACTACCCCTAGTCCATCGCTTCATTATTCTCTAATATTTGTTAGTATTCTCTAATTCCATTATTATATATTACTACATACTCAAATATTATTTTGCCATATCAGCTTAATCTTTAACTCCATTCACATTACACCAATCATATAGTTTCTTCCAGGTTTTTTGAAATGCCCATTTCTTCGTGCCTCTCATTTCCATAGTTAATTTATCTATTTCCGCCGCTTCTAAAAGTTTATTAATATATTCCTGTTTGGTTGGTGTTTCTTGAGTCTTCCAGTATTTGGCAAATAATATCCTTGCCGCCGTTGACATGTATACAATCAGGTATCAAACAGTTTCCTCGAATTCTTTCGGAAAAATATTTAACAATAGCAACTCTGGGGTAAAGGGAATGTTACGTCTTATTATTTTTTCCATTATACAGTGCACCCATTTCCAAAATTTTTTTGAAACATCACATAACCACCACATATGATAAAATGTGCCTGCCTTATTTTTACACTTCCAACATTTATCCAAGCAGTTACCATTTTGCTTTGCTAATCTATCTGGAGTAACATACCATCTATAGAACATCTTATACATATTTTTAAAATCAAATTCTTGATGGAACCAGAGACTATGTTACTGGGAATCCTACCAGATAATAGAGACAGAACCTCACAAGACCTACGTAGACAGCTGCCAGAGTAATATTTGCAATGAAATGGAAGACAGAAGACTGTCCTACAATAGAGATCTGGAAAGAAAACTAGCTGAATATGCAACAGTGGCAAAACTAACTGATCATATAAACAAAAGACCATTGAAAGAATTTCAGCAGAAATCGTAAGCTTATTACTCATATTATGGGAATAGTTAACTTTTTTTTTCTTTCCTGAGTTTTGGAATTAACTGAATACCATATTAAAGGTGATGAAGATACTGATTATAATTTCAATGCTTTATTTTTTATTCCATCAGTATTTAATAATTAGCAAGAATAAAATTTAGATTTAGACAAAAAACTACGATAATTAGTTGCTGTAGATTTTCGGGGTCGTGTGGCCGTGGTCTTGGGATTGTAGAACCTGACATTTCGCCAGTAGCTGTGACTGGCATCCTCAGAGGTATAACACAGAAAGATGGAGCACTCTCTGTATCAAGGTGAGAAGAAAAACGGTAGGCAAGTAATTTTTATCTACTCCAGAAGGTGGGGTAGGGCTGAGTCATTATCTTGTAGGAGTTCCCCAGGCTATGAACATGCTAATGGAGGAGCTTTCCTGCAGAGGTTCTTTTGTATATGGATTGTTTCCTGAGGAGGTTTCCTGTTACAAAAGAACCATACGTGCTATATAAATTAAATCCAATTGTTGGTGTGTTTGGAGAGTCTGTGGCCCAGACCACATTTATGATTTCAAATATTTATGTAGCACCTCCCCAGCAAAACAGTCCAAGGCAGTCACAAGAATAAAACCAATAACACATCCCTTATAAAAGTATAATCTCAGAACAAACAAAACAACCTACTGGATCTGATCAAGCTTTGGAGGAGGAGGAGAGGAGGAGGAGGAGATTGGATTTACTCCCCGCCCTTCACTACCCAAAGGAGTCTCAGAGCAGCTTACAAACTCCTTTCCCTTCCCCGCCCCACAACAGACACCCTGTGAGGTAGGTGGGTCTGAGAGAGCTCTTGAGAGAACTGCCCTTGAGAGAACAGCTCTGAGAGAACGTGTGACTGACCCAAGGTCACACTAGCAGCTGCACATGGAGGGGTGGGGAATCAAACCCGGTCCTCCCAGATTAGAGTCCGCGCTCTTAACCACCACACCAAACTGCAATGGAAGCTCGCTGCGTGACCGTGGCCCAGTCAGTCACTCTCTGTCTTAACCTACCTCACAGGATTGTTGTGAGGATGAAGTGGAGGAGAGAATGACGCCGTGGGCTGCTTTGGGTCTCCAGTGGTGAGAAAAAACAGGGTACAAATTGAAAATGTAGATCAATAATAGGTAAGAAAACAGCAACTATCCGTGCCCCACGCAATCAGAGTCACTGCACTGCTATCCAATGCCACTCCCGTTCTCCTCTGTATCATGAAGGAGCTAAAACGCCCGGATTCGCCTGCCCTTCCCTTCAACATCCGGCACAGCGGATGAAATATAATTATGAGATGTAATTGGCAAGCATCAGCGTGCCTTCAGCTCTCTGCCGCGAAGGCAGCTTGGCCTGCCCAAACGCTGCCAATTTAATCTGACCTCGTTTCCCCCCCCCACCCTCCCCACCCGGGAGCACAGATACATTGACATGCTCCTTAACAGTCTAATCAGGTAGCGCAGGTTTCCCAGGCGTTGGCAGCCTCTTGCTATCCCGTGGCAGGCCGTAATATCCTGCGGCAGACGGCGGCGCGATCGTGCGGGGCTTGGCTTCTCCCCCCCTTCCCCGTCATGGCCCGGATCCAAAAGCTCGGCGAGGATGCCGGGTGGCTCTCTGAGCTCCTCAAGGCGGGCAAGGCCTGCCGCTCCTCCGGGTTGCAGAGAGCTGGTTCGACACTTATTATAAACGCCAAGTAGGAAAGGCAACGGGAAGCCCTCCGGCCATGGGAGCTCTCCAGAGTGCTGACTCTAATCCAGGTATGCCAGAAGTGGCGGATTAAGCATAATCTAGCTCTCGCGGCTCCCCCCGCCATGCGCTGTCCAGCCCAACCATTGTTCCTGGCCCCTTTTATTTCCACACTCCGAATGAAGCATCTGCCCCCCTCCCCAGCAACACAGATTTTTTCTTTCTTCGGCCTCCTGCTCCCCCTGCCTCTTTGTGCCTCACCCCACTCCCCATTCATCTTTCCCTCCTCTCCCTGCTGCTTCTCAATTCACAACGTAGCCTTCAGCCATCCTGCCGCTGGTTCCTTGGGCCCCCTGAGCTCCAGAGAGGCCTTTTCTGCTCCCACAGCCTCATTATGACAGGGCAGGAGAAGCCCGGGAGCCCGCAGAGGTGGGAGGCGAGCAGAATGAACGATCTGGAAGGTGCTGCTGGGGAGATGAAAGCAGCCCGGAGACAGCCCTGTGGAGGCCCACGTGCAGAGATGGGCCTTCTCCGTCACTGGAGCTGGTGTTTTCCTAGGGTCCAGAGCAGGGGGGATGTGCGGGAGCCACACAAAAGGCACACCAGTGGGATCTCGTTTGCTTCAGAGGAGGGGAAATGTCACGTAACATAAAAACATAAGAGAAGCCAATGTTGGATCAGGACAATGGCCCATCCAGTCCAGCACTCTGTCACACAGTAGCCAAAAAGACCAGGTGCCATCAGGAGGTCCAGCAGTGGGGGCAGGACACTAGGAGCCCTCCCACTGTTGCCCCCTCCCAAGCACCAAGAATACAGAGCATCACTTGCCCCAGTCTGAGAGTTCCTATCTATACCTTGTGACTAATAGCCACTGATGGACCTCTGCTCCATATGTTTATGCGTGTTCCACTGAGGAACCTCTCTAACTGTCAGGAAGTTCTTCCTAATGTTTAGCTGAAACCTGGGCCCAGAACCCTCCAAACCCACTTCAAAAAGTGCAGAAAAAGGCAACTAAAATGATAAAAGGGTTGGAAAACTTTCCCTATGAAGGAAGGTTAAAACACTTGGGGCTCTTTAGCTTGGAGAAACGATGGCTGAGGGGTGACATGATCGAGGTTTATAAGACTATGCATGGGATAGAGCAGGTAGAGAAAGAAGTACTTTTCTCCCTTTCTCACAATACAAGAACTCGTGGGCACTCCATGAAATTGCTGACTGGTTGGGTTAGAATGGATAAAAGGAAGTCCTTCTTCACCCAAAGAGTGATTAACACATGGAATTCACTGCCACAGGAGGTGGTGGCAGCTACAAGCATGGACGGCTTCAAGAGGGAATTAGATAAACATATGGAACAGAGGTCCATCAGTGGCTATTAGCCAGAAGGTATAGATAGGAACTCTCGGTCTATGGGCAAGTGACGCTCTGTATTCTTGGTGCTTGGGGAGGGGCAACAGTGGGAGGGCTTCTAGTGTCCTGGCCCCACTGGTGGACTGTGTGACAGAGTGCTGGACTGGATGGGCCACTGGCCTGATCCAAAACCAAACAAAGGTTTAGTGGAAAAGAGGGCCAATATTAAAACCCATTCATAAAAAGAAGTACATGTATTTATTAATAATATCAAGTTAAAACATATATAGGGGCCCAATTACAGACAATATACATAAACCATAATCAT
>NW_015167233.1:25737-38685 GCF_001447785.1 Gekko japonicus
TTCCAGCTCCTGCTGGTGCCTCCAAGCCTTGCTACCTGGGCCTGAGGACACCACTCTTGAGGTGACAAAGCTAGGCCTGCCTGCAGAGGGCTGGGGAGAAAGGAACAGAGCTGATGCTGCTGTTGCCCCAAGGCCCCCTCTGATGCCACATGTGCTGTGGTCAGGCCTCACCTGGAGTCCTGTGTCCAGTTTGGAGCACCACGCTTTAGGAAGGACGTTGACAAGCTCGAGCGTGTCCAGAAGAGGGCAACCAGGATGGTGAGAGGGTTGGAATCCAAGTCTTATGGGGAAAGGCTGAAAGAGTTGGGTATGTTTAGCCTGGGAAAGAGAAGGCTTAGAGGGGACATGGTTGCAGTCTTCAAGTATCTGAAGGGCTGTCATGTAGAAGATGGAGCGGATCTATTCTCTCTTGCTCCGGATTGCAAGACTTAGATCTAATGGGTGGAAATTACAAGGGAGTCGATACCGGCTAAATGTCAGGAGAAACTTCCTAACTGGAAGAGTGGTTGAGCAGTGGAACAGATTGCCTCGGGAGGTGGTGGAGGCTCCTTCACTGGACATTTTCAAGCGGAGGCTGGACGACCATCTTTCGGGTATGTTGTAGGGCTATCTTTCGGCTATGCTCCTGCAGAGTGCAGGAGCGCTAACATTCTATGATTCTATTATTCCATCAGCAGTGTGTCTCTCTCTCCCAGACCAGCAGGACTTGCACCTACCAAGACACATTCACAATTCCCAAACCAATCTGTGTCTTTATGATTCTAGTGCTCTGTTCCCGAGGACATTTCTTGATTGCTGGTCTCTGGTTACTATGGAGATTGTAGTTTCAGAGATGATGAGCTTCTTTGGTGGGGCAATATTTGTTGCCCTGACTTGGATGGGTTTTAAGGCTAGAGATGAGCAGAGATGGTTTGCCATTGCCTGCCTCTACACAGCAACCTTGGACTTCCTTGGTGTTCTCCCATCCAAATAATAACTAGGGACAACCCTGTTTAACTTCTGAGATCCAACAAGATCAGGCTAGTTTGGGTCTTCCAGGTTAGAACAGCATTCATTATCTCAGCAGTCCTTGACAATAACCCTTGGTTATTGATAATCATGGAACTGTAGAATCACAGAGTTAGAAGGGGCCCTGCAGGCCAACTAGTCCAACCTAGATCAGCCATCCAAGATCAGCCTAGAGCATCCCTGACAAGTGTTCATAGAACCGTAGAATCAGAGTTGGAAGGGACCAGACAGGCCATCTAGTCCAACCCCCTGCTCAGTGCAGGATCAGCCTAGAGCATCCCTGACAAGTGTTCATAGAACCGTAGAATCAGAGTTGGAAGGGACCAGACAGGCCATCTAGTCCAACCCCCTGCTCAGTGCAGGATCAGCCTAGAGCATCCCTGACAAGTGTTCATAGAACCGTAGAATCAGAGTTGGAAGGGACCAGACAGGCCATCTAGTCCAACCCCCTGCTCAGTGCAGGATCAGCCTAGAGCATCCCTGACAAGTGTTCATAGAACCGTAGAATCAGAGTTGGAAGGGACCAGACAGGCCATCTAGTCCAACCCCCTGCTCAGTGCAGGATCAGCCTAGAGCATCCCTGACAAGTGTTCATAGAACCGTAGAATCAGAGTTGGAAGGGACCAGACAGGCCATCTAGTCCAACCCCCTGCTCAGTGCAGGATCAGCCTAGAGCATCCCTGACAAGTGTTCATAGAACCGTAGAATCAGAGTTGGAAGGGACCAGACAGGCCATCTAGTCCAACCCCCTGCTCAGTGCAGGATCAGCCTAGAGCATCCCTGACAAGTGTTCATAGAACCGTAGAATCAGAGTTGGAAGGGACCAGACAGGCCATCTAGTCCAACCCCCTGCTCAGTGCAGGATCAGCCTAGAGCATCCCTGACAAGTGTTCATAGAACCGTAGAATCAGAGTTGGAAGGGACCAGACAGGCCATCTAGTCCAACCCCCTGCTCAGTGCAGGATCAGCCTAGAGCATCCCTGACAAGTGTTCATAGAACCGTAGAATCAGGATGTCCTCCAGCTGGAAAGAAAACACGACCAAGTGAGCCTGGGCTTTATGTTCTCGATGTCTTCAGACCTGTCCTTTCTTTCACCTCTTCCTTTCTTCAGGGGACCAAACTCGGGCAGAGGTTATCAAAGGGGGAATTCTGCATCGAATATTCGCTCCACGTTTTCTCAACTGGGAGGGAAAAGTGCAGCTCAAAACCACATTCAGATACCTGGGGCCAATGCCGTACTGACTGCAGAGTCACCCCTGAACGGCCACGTCATGATCTGGGCTGTGCCAGTAGGGCCTAGCAGGCCCAGGGAGCCTGTGTAGCAGTGGGAGGAGGCCAGGCCTACAACTCCCAGAAGCCTCTGAGAGGTTTTGGAGCCAAAATTAGCCAATCACAGAGAAAGGGGACTTATACTAAAAGAGCTGGTACAGAGGAAGAGCTGGTCTTCTTCCCAGGGAACAGGGCCAGAAGGAAGCAACCTGCATCCTGAGGGAAGGGTGAGTAGTCTAAGGCCACTGGAGATAGTGAGCTAGGGACGAGCCATGACAGGCCATAAAACAGCCATAAATCTATGCAGAAGATACCATAAAATCTGATGGTCAAAGGAAGCGAAAGCGGAATGGAGTGTGGAGGCTACTGTAAAATCTAGGGCTGCCAAGTGGGGGCGGGGGACGGGTAAACCCCCGCTTCGGAGGCCCGATTCCCGCCACCGCGGAATCGGGCCCCGGGGGGAACTCCGCCCCCCGAAGCGCAGCCTTCAACGTGATTGACGTCACGCATCACTTCCGGTGACGTGCTGGCGGTGCACACGCGCATATCGACAGATGGCCCCCGGAGCCCGGCGAGGCTCCCCCGCCGGTAAGAAAAATTGACTTGGCAACCCTAGTAAAATCCGATGATCAGAGGAAGTGAAAGCAGCATGCAGTGCAGAGGGGAGTTTCTTTTCCAACATGGGTTTGCTAAAACGATGGTGGGAAAAGCCAATGCAGAATCAGCCAAAGAGTCACAGACCCAGCTGTTTCAGAAGCACATTAGGCACAGGTTCTGCATGGCGTGCTTCAGCTAGCTGAGGACTTGGCCAGAGCCGCTGAAGCTTGTGAACTTGGACGCAAGGTTGTGCGTGAGTGATGGGAAACTTGACAAAATCCATGTTAAGTGTAATGGCTGATCCAAACATTCAGGGGGGGGGGAAAGCACTTGGTGGAGTCTCTTTCATCTATTAGTTTAGATTCCAAGCAGGGGTTCTTGCTTTGAGAATATCACCAACTGCCCAGTGTCTCTGCTGGCACGGGAAACAAAAAGATGAGGAGCACTGAGCTCTTGTTTCAGGATGGAGTCCTTTCTCCTGTTGTTTCCGAGTGAAGGGGGGCATTAGGATATGGGCAGTGATCTAAGCTGTTTCGCTGCCGAATTTTCTGCCTCTAGTGTCGATCAAATACTCGCACCTAGGGAAGATCCATCTGGTATAGGGTTGCCAAGTCCACCTTCCAACCCCAGCGGGGGACTTTGGGGGCGTTCCTGGAGGGGGCGGGGCATCCCCGACATGATGACCACATTGGGGACGTCCGCCCTCCAGAAACAGCAGTTCCCTGCACTTAAAGGAGCTGCCGTTTCCCTTTTAAATGCAGGAGCCGGCGTTTCCCCTTTAAGAGCAGCTGCATTTCCCTTTTAAGTGCACGAAGCTGGCATTTCCCTGCAAGCCTGATCTCAAGCAGAGATTGGGCTTGGGAGGAAACACAGGCCTGGGAGGAAACACGGGTTCCACACACTTAAAGGGAGAGAGAGGGGTGGCTGTGGGTGTTGGGGCTTCCCCCGCCGGCCATCTGGCCGCCGGCAGGTAGAACCCCCCTCAAAACGGGGGACCCCTGGCAAACCGGGGGGGGGGTTGGCAACCCTAACCTGGTACCAGCTCCAAAATATTAATTTCACGTCTTCCAATGTCGACCGGCTGAGATGATGGTTTTACAGAGCAATCTTAAGCATGTCTACTCTGAAGTAAGCCCCATTTTATTCAGTGGGCTTCATTCCCAGGAAAGTTGTTCTGAGGATTGCAGCCTTAGTCAACCACCGGGGAGAAGGAAGCATTTAAAATCTGCTCCGTTTATCTGAAAACACTTTAACCACACAGGAAAGAAATTATTTTCTCCCCCCTTTTCCCCCCGTTGCACAGCAAGAGCCTGCTTTGGTTCTATACATAGAAACGAAATGCCACATGACTTTCAAGACAGGCAATGACATAAACCTATGTGGGGGGGACGACCCTCAAACCCAACCCAGTCCAAACAGTGTATTTATTACATCGCCTTGCATGTCGCCAGCAAATCACCTCCTAGAAGTCTAGCTGATAACGCTTTTCAAAATGCTTTTAGGACGCCATCTGCAGAATACAGAGCAGGCCAGGCAGTAAAACTACTAAAAGGAAAGAAAAAGCAATTCACAGCTCTGGGTGATCTGGTCTGCCGGAAAAGGGCATTTCTCTCTCACTTTCCTCCCTTTCTCCATCATTTCCGGCCTTTAGGCCCCCTCCCCTAGTCAAACTAAGTACCTGTAATGGAACAAATGCCAGTTCTTACTCAGTTTATCCCTGTTTCCACCTCCTATTTTGTGTTGTTTCAGCCTTCAATTATGAGATTGTAAACTGTTTGGGACAGGGATGAGATTTCATTAAAATTGTACATTCCCTAACGCGGGGGTCCCCGACCCTTTTGAGCCTGCAGGAACTTTTGGAATTCTGACACAGGGTGGTGGGCCTAACCACAAAATGGCTGCCGAGGGAGGCAAAGCCAGCCACAAAATGACTGCCATAAGAGGTGAAGCTAACCATAAAGTGTCAAGGACTGAGGTAGGGTTGCCAGGTTGACTTACCTGGCCAGCAGGGGTCTCCTTCAAGGGGACCAGAAGTGATGTTGGGCATTTTCTGGCCCACTTTCGGTTTCGGGCCTACTTCCAGTCGGGGGTGACACTCTGTTTTTTGGCAAAACTCTATGGTAAATTCGGCTTCAGACCACAGAGTTTTGCCCAAAAACCAGAATGTGACCTCCAACCAGAAGTAGGCCCGCAACCAGAAGTAGGCCTGAAACTGCGCTCCCACTGGGGGGGCTGGCAACCCTGACCTCCAACCAGAAGTGGGCCCGAAACCAGAAGTAGGCCCGAAAGTGCGCTCCCACTGGGGGGGCTGGCAACCCTAGACTGAGGTTATGCACCACTCTAATAATTTGTATGCTGCTTTGCTGCTACCCACAGGTCTTACCAATTGCTTGAATCCAATCTTAGCTATACTTATTGCTCAGCGACTTCTGCATCTTGACTGTTAACCAGCCCTTCCTGGCAACTAAATCTCCCCACCTTCTCTCTACCTATATTTAAGGCGTGAGAAAGTCTGTTAAGTCTGCCTCAATGTATCTGAAGAAGTGTGCATGCCCACGAAAGCTTACACCCATAATTAAACTTTGTTGGTCTTAAAGGTGCCCCTGGACTCAAAACTTTGTTCTAATAGTAACTCTTCAACGTATCAAGGAGAAGCTCTGCTTAACAGGATGTCTTTTCAAATCTACATATATTTAAAATTACCATCTTGCATATACCCAGCTGACCTTCAGTGATGCACTGAAGATCCTTTGTGCTGTGTTGGAAACTGCTGCCGAAGCAACATTAAAATCTGCACAGCTAATCGGACGCCCTGCAGGACAAAAGCCCTTACTGGCCCCGCCCACTTTCGGAAAAAAGGAACGATGTAAAGTTATAACATCTTTATTGTGCCACCCGTCTTTTTTTAAATGTTACCTCAACGATGAACTGATTGACAGAGTTCCTCTCAAAGTACATCCTTCGCTCCCTCTTGTTTTGGCATAAGGCTTTCTGTCGAGTGCACACCCCGTCGGCGCCGTACAGGACGATGAAAACGTCGGCGTCCGTGCCCGCTCCGAAGACGTCACTTGTGTAAATGGTACATCTTTTTTTTAAATGTTACCTCAACGATGAACTGATTGACAGAGTTCCTCTCAAAGTACATCCTTCGCTCCCTCTTGTTTTGGCATAAGGCTTTCTGTCGAGTGCACACCCCGTCGGCGCCGTACAGGACGATGAAAACGTCGGCATCCGTGCCCGCTCCGAAGACGTCACTTGTGTAAATGGTAACCTCGTAAGGAACGACTGCAAAACGGGCAGGAGAAACAGGGAGTGTGCCAAGGCGTAGACCACAAGGGATCCTTTTTTTGCTTTAGGGTTGTCAACTCCCAGGTGGTAAAGAAAACCAAGAGGGGGGGTCACAGTTATCAGCCCTGTCCTCGAACTTACATTCTACACTACACTCAGGAGTCTTTTCACAGAAAAAGAGGTGCAGGAGCTCATTAGCATAACTCATTAGCATAACTTATTTGCACATGCCACACCCCCTGACATCACCGGAAGTGTGTCAGAAGGCAACACCCACCATTTAGGCTCCACTGGACTGTTTTGGATTGCTAGCTATGGGGGGGGGGGAACGTGCAGATCTGTCCTCCCAGAAAGGGAGAGCTTGTACCTGAATAAGACTTGGTCTTAAAGGTGCTACTGGACTGTTTTGGACCAGGAGACTGGGGGGAGCTCTGCAACTTACCTGGCTGCTTCTTGCTCTGACTGAGGGCTGCTGGGAGCAGGGGGTGGGGCTTGTTGCATGTGCCTGCCCCCTGGGCTCTTTACTGCCGGAGCTCCGTTCCTGTGCGCTCCTGCAGGAAATGACCCCTGACTACACTCGAGTTCACCCCTGTAATTATCTTGGGGTATTGTTTGTTTCCACATTACATTGAGGTCACCCCGGTTTCACCCCACACTTGTCCCAGGATAAATGGATGCTGTTATAACCAGGGATAAATGCAAGGTTTTGTGTTGTGACGCAGTGTCCCCTTTAAGCTGAGTTAGTGTGAGCTAGCTCACAGTTTTTTAGGCTCCGGCTCACAGATTCTTGTCTTAGTTCAGGAAGGATGGCTCCAGAGCCAAACTAATTTATGCAGCAGCCAAACTGCTCGCTCACAACTTTAATGCCAGTAGCCCACAAAGTAGGAGGGAGCATTGGTTGTCAGTTGAACTCTGATAAAACCAGGGATGGGATCCAAGTGCGGAAATGACCACAGTGAGGATCTTTGATACAGACCATTCCTGCCTCGTTCCATTCTCAGCTTGATGGGCGTTGCACCCGGCGGCACCTGTATCTTGCTTCTTGTCCCAATAACGCAAAGTCATACTTTCAGCGGTGTGTTTGAATCGACACTGGAAGAGGGTCTTGGCCAATGCTCCCTCTAAGCTGTGGTATCTCGTGAGCAAGAATTCTACTTTGTGAGCTACTGGCATTAGAGCTGTGAGCGAGCGATTTGGCTGCTGCATCAATCAGTTTGCTCTGGAGCCATCCTTCCTGAGCTAAGACAAAAATCTGTGAGCCGGAGGCTACTGAGCTAGCTCAGCTAATTTAGCTTAAGAGGGAACACTGGTCTTGGCATAATCCCACAAACTCCTGGATCACCTTGGCACGCTCAAGGTGTGTGGGGGGGAGCTGACAGTCTACGATCACAGACATGTGGCTGTTTTTACGGCCCTGTGCCCTATGGCACAAATTTAACTGGGATGTACAATGACATACGAGGTCCTTCCTTCCTGGCGGCAGTCAGACCTCCCTGCAATGTGTTCTTTTCCTCCAGCCAGCTAACTATATCTCTGAGGTTAATGTCCGGAAAATTGGATTATCGTTAGAAGCACCAAGTATTCGTTTAAGCAGAGCAACTGTGTGGAAGCCAGCTAGGGCAAGAGTATTTTCTGGTTTTGTTTGTTTGTTTGTTTCTTATTTGGATTTCTAGCTCTCCCTCCCCTGCGTTGCAGGGCTCGGGGCAGGTTACGACAGATGAGATAACACAATTAAAACAGTTGAAAACACGGTTCCGGAATGTTAAACTTATACAGCAAATCTGACGCCACTCAAAAGATGGCGGTCAGGCAGAAAGAATAAGCGCCCGTCATAATGGTGCTGCACATTTCGTTCTGCCTTATGAAATAAGGACATGAATCAGCACTTCGTATTTGGCCTTCAGACGGGGCAGTTTTAGCTCCCTCGTCATAGAGACCATGCTGCAAGATGGGACGCATTAACTAGGGTTGCCAGCTCCAGATTGGGAAATTCCTGGAGATTTGGGGGTGGACCCTGGGGAGGGCAGGGTTTGGGAATGGGAAGCCAGCAGGGTATAATGCCATGGCGTCTGCCCTTCAAATCAGCCCGTTCCTCCAGGAAATGCTCCCTCTAAGCTGCGGAGTCTTGTGCGACCTCATTTGGAGTACTGTGTACAGTACTCCTCATTTGGAGTACTGTGTACAGAGAAGGGCAACTAGAATGATAAGAGGGTTGGAACACTTTCCCTATGAGGAAAGGTTCAAGCGCTTGGGGCTCTTTAGCCTGGAGAAACGACAACTGAGGGGTGACATGATTGAGGTTTACAAGATTATGCATAGGACAGAGCAGGTCGGGAAAGAAGTCCTTTTCTCCTTTTCTCGCAACACAAGAACTCGTGGGCACTCCATGAAACTGCTGAGTGGTCGGGTTAGAATGGATAAAAGGAAGTCCTTCTTCACCCAAATTGCGATTAACACATGGAATTCACTGCCACAGGAGGTGGTGGCAGCTACAGGCATGGACAGCTTCAAGAGGGAATTGGATAAACATATGGAGCAGAGGTCCATCAGTGGCTATTAGCCACAAGGTATAGATAGGAACTCTCAGTCTGGGGCAAGTGACGCTCTGTATTCTTGGTTCATAGGGGGGCAACAGTGGGAGGGCTTCTAGTGTCCTGGCCCTACTGGTGGACTTCCTGATGGCACCTGGTATTTTTGGCCACTGTGTGACAGAGTGTTGGACTGGATGGGCCATTGGCCTGATCCAACACTGGCTTCTCTTATGTTCTTATGTGAGCAAAAATTCTACTTTATTAGAGAAGAAGAAGAGAGAAGAGATTGGATTTATACCCTGCCCTTCACTACCAGAAAGAGTCTCCAAGGGGCTTACGATCTCCTTTCCCTTCCCCTCCCCACAACAGACACCCTGTGAAGTAAGGAGGGGCTGAGAGAGCTCACTCTCGAGAACTGCCCTGGAGAGAACAGCTCTGAGAGAACTTGTGACTGACCCAGGGTTACACCAGCAGCTGCATGTGGAGGAGTGGGGAATCAAACCCGGTTCTCCCAGATTAGAGTCCACGCTCCTAACCACTACACCAAACTGGCATTAAAGTTGTGAACGACTGATTTGGCTACTGCCCTCCCTTCTCATGGTCTACCTTAGTTCACAGAATCAGCATTGCTGTCAGATGGCCATATAGCCTCTGTTTAAAAATCCTTTAACTAGAGGTGCCAGGGATTGAATTTGGGATGCTCTGCTACTGAGCCTGTCACTCCTGTAACTGCTTGCTTTTCTCTCTAGTGCGGGCCCAAAGTAGCTTCCCTCATTCGCCTCCCTTCCATTTTATCCTCACCAACAACCCCATGAGGTAGGTTAGGATGAAAGTGTGTGACTGCCCCAAGGTTACCCCAGTGAACTTCCATGGCAGAGTGGGGATTTGAACCCGGGTCTCCCAAATCTGACTCTCTAGCCCCTGCACCTCGCTGGCATTTCATACTCACATGGAACATACGTCCTTGTCTGAAGTTCTGCAGGAAACAGGACCCTTTCAATAGCGCCGTCATCTTCTGATTTATCCAGCCAGCGGCCACAAGGGAACACAAGGCAGACTCCCAAGCAGTGAGCGTCCACTTCTACCCACTCGAGGAACCAACCTGAAGCTTTACCTGCAGCAGAAACAAAGACCCTTAAGTTTCCATGCAAACAGTGGTCCATTCTGCATCTGGCACTTTCTCCCCATTTTCACGGCACTCGACCTGGTTCCCCCTTGCCTCGGAATATCTGCTTTCATCCAATCTGGTATGCAGATTTTCCTGTGTCAATACTTGCCTCAGCCATCATTAGCCGCGTAAGCCAAGTAATTCATGGCGAGGTGATAAATGCAGAGGGGGAAATAGGGGCGGGGAAACTGACAGAGATGAATGAAGCTGTGTTTAGTGGTCTACTTGTTGTTCCCTTTGAATCGGAAGCGGAGGAAGGGAAAGGTGCTGCTCAGAACCACATTCAGATACCCCGGGGCAATGCTGTACTGACTGCAAAGTCACCCCTGAATGGCCATAAAATGATGCAGAAGGTACCATAAAACCTGATGGACAAAGAAAGTGAAAGTGGCACGCAGTGTAGAGGGAGATTAACCTCCCGACGTGGCTGTGGAAAAACTGTGAGGAAACAGATGGGTACAGAATCAGCCAGTGCCGGATGTTGTTGCTCAGTCACACAGTTGAGTCCGACTCTTCGCGACCCCATGGACCAGATCCCGCCAGGCCTTCCTGTCTTCCGCCGTCCTCTGAAGTTTGCTCAATTTCATGTTCATTGCATCTATGACACTGTCTAACCATCTCATCCTTTGCCGTCTCTGTCTTCTTTGACCTTCAATCTTTCCCAGCATCAGGGTCTTCTCCAGTGAGTGCCAGATGAGCTAGATTCAAATCCAGTAGCACCTTGGAGAGCAACAAGTTTTCCAGGGTATAAGATTTCAAAAGTCAAAGCTTCTTTCATCTGATACAAGTAGGACTGGAGACCCCTGAGCCCTGATATCCTTATATCCCTTCTCTCCTTATATTAGGGGAGGAGCTGTGGCTCAGTGTTAGAGCATCGGCTTGGCATGCAGAAGGTCCCACGTTCAATTCCCGGCATCTCCAGTTAATACGACCAGTTAGCAGGAGATGTGAAAGACCTCGGCCTGAGACTCTGGATATCTGCTGCCAGTCTGAATGGACAATACTGACCTTGATAGGCCAATGGTCTGATTCAGTATAAGGCCACTTCATGTGTTCATGTGTTCCACTCCAAAGGTGGGAGGGTGTTTGTTACAAAGAAGAAGACGAGAAGAGATTGGATTTATACCCCGCCCTTCACTACCGGAAGGTGTCTCAGAGCGGCTGACAATCTCCTTTCCCTTCCCCTCCCCGCAACAGACACCTTGTGAGGTAGGCGGGGCTGAGAGAGCTCTTCGAGAACTGCTCTTTGAGAGAACAGCTCTGAAAGAACTCCTGACTGAGCCAAGGTCACCCTGCCGGCTGCATGTGGAGGAGAGGGGAATCAAACCCGGTTCTCCCAGATTAGAGTCTGCGCACTTAACCGTTACACCTGCAGTCAGGATGCAGAGGTATAATTTAAGATGCAATCAGTTTCATTATACCAGGAGAAAAATGCGTAGGGGCAGAAAGTCAGCGTCTATAGTGAAATAAGAATCCTGTGTCCGTGTTCCGCCCTGGAAGGTCTATTCCTCTGAACTTTTCCTCTCTTTGCAAGACCCCTCCCAGCTTCAGACTGGGTTTGAAGGGCTCTGAGACCACCATGCCTACTTATATCTGACAAAGGGAGTTTGACTCTTAAAAGGTCATACGCTGAAAATTTTGTCGGGCTCTAAGGTGCAACTGGATTCGAATCCAGTTATTCTACGGCAGAACATCACAGTCACCCTCTGAAACTGTGTTGGATGATTGTTGCTGGTCATCAAATGTGGCATCATTAGAGGAGCAGGGACTGAAACCTGCCCAGTGCCTTGTTGCCATGGAAGTCTGGACCAGGCCCAACTGGAATGCTGGGCTCTAGCAGCCTCTGTGACTGGGCCCCATCCATCTCTCTCTCTCTTCTCTCTGGTACCACTCCCCTTCCCACCACCACACATCCACCATCATTTATTGTCCCGCTTTCCTGGCTGGTATTTCCCCCCTGTATAGGAACACACAAACTGGTCAGTCTCCATAGCCTTGCGCATTCATTTGTCTTGTCTCAAGAATCTCATCTCTGGGGTGACCACTATAAACAGCAGAAGCCTGGAGCCAAAGACAGTCCCTTGAGAGGTCAGACCGACTTCCCTCACAATTTTACTCTCCATTCTTGCCCTAAGGCAAAGGTCCCCAACGTGGAGCCAGTTTGGTGTAGTGGTTAAGTGCGCGGACTCTAATCTGGGAGAACCGGGTTTGATTCCCCACTCCTCCACTTGCACCTGCTGATGTGACCTTGGGTCAATCACAAGCTCTGGCACAGCTGTCCTTGAAAAAGAGCAGTTTGTGTCAGAGTTCTCTCAGCCCCACCCACCTCACAGGGTGTCTGTTGTGGGATCAGTCTCCACAGCGTTGAGCGTTCAGTTGTCTTGTCTCAAGAATCTCATCTCTAGGGTGACCACCATAAACAGAAGAAGCCTGGAGCCAAAGACAGTCCCAGTGAGAGGTAAAGGGAGTTTGACTCTTAAAAGGTCATACACTGAAAATCTTGGTCACTAAGGCGCGCCTGGACTCGAATCCAGTTATTCTACGGCAGAACATCACAGTCACCCTCTGAAACTGTGTTGGATGATTGTTGCTGGTCATCAAATGTGGCATCATTAGAGGAGCAGGGACTGAAACCTGCCCAGTGCCTTGTTGCCATGGAAGTCTGGACCAGGCCCAACTGGAATGCTGGGCTCTAGCAGCCTCTGTGACTGGGCCCCATCCATCTCTCTCTCTCTTCTCTCTGGTACCACTCCCCTTCCCACCACCACACATCCACCATCATTTATTGTCCCGCTTTCCTGGCTGGTATTTCCCCCCTGTATAGGAACACACAAACTGGTCAGTCTCCATAGCCTTGCGCATTCATTTGTCTTGTCTCAAGAATCTCATCTCTGGGGTGACCACTATAAACAGCAGAAGCCTGGAGCCAAAGACAGTCCCTTGAGAGGTCAGACCGACTTCCCTCACAATTTTACTCTCCATTCTTGCCCTAAGGCAAAGGTCCCCAACGTGGAGCCAGTTTGGTGTAGTGGTTAAGTGCGCGGACTCTAATCTGGGAGAACCGGGTTTGATTCCCCACTCCTCCA
>NW_015167233.1:38889-41961 GCF_001447785.1 Gekko japonicus
TCCTCCTCTTCCTCCTCCTCTTCCTCCTCCTCCTCCTCTTCCTCCTCCTCTTCCTCCTCCTCTTCCTCCTCCTCTTCCTCTTCCTCCTCCTCCTCCTCCTCCTCCTCTTCCTCTTCCTCCTCCTCCTCTGGGCACCCGGGGCCCCCCCAATACTTTTCCTGGTGCCCAGCAAGTGTTTTTAGAACACAGGCGGAGAGAGGTGAGGCTTCTGCCCAACAAGGCTTCTGATTGACCAGTGGAGATTCGACAGGATGTAGATGTTTTTTAAAAACATTGTTTTATCAGCAGCTGCCATCGTAACACATGGATCTTCGCAGTGTGACTGAAGGTAAGCTGGGGCGGCCATTTTGTGGCTGGCTTTCTCCTCCTGTGGTGGCCATTTTGTGGGAGCCATTTTGTGGAGGCACACACCACAATGTGTCAGAATTGTAAAGGTGTCCACGGGCTCAGAAAGGTTGAGGACCCTTCCTCTAGAGCAGGGGTGTCAAACTCATTTGTTATGAGGGCCGGATCTGACATAAATGAGACCTTGTTGGGCCGGGTCACATGTGTCATAAAATGTAATGCCAGGTAGTGGAGATATAAACTTTATAAAGAACACAAACACAAAGGTGGGCTTTTTACTTAAAATAAAAATATGCTTAAAACATTAGCTCTCATGCAATATTTTGTTTATTTAACGGTGTCTGATAACTGACACCTCTTGCTCTGAATCACTGCATCAAAATGTCTGTGCTGTTGCAATCTTGAGAATGCCATTCAGGTGTGTATCTCTAAGCTGCAAACCTACGATGATGCAGCAGCAGCAGAACTGGAAGAAGAAGCAAAAGACAGCCAGTTCCACTGCGGGCCTGATAGAAGCCCTCCGGGGGCCTGATTCAACCCCCGGGCCACATGTTTGACACCCCTGCTCTAGAGTGTTAGAACTGACTACCTAAGTAACCACCCTGACCTGGATGGCTCAGTCTATCGTGGTCTCACCAGATCTCAGGAGCTAAGCAGGGTCGGCCCTGGTTTGTATTTGGATGAGAGACCACCAAGGAAGTCCAAGGACACAGAGCAGAGGCAGGCCACGGCAAACAACCTCTGTTTGTCTCTTCACTTGAAAAATCTATGTGGTCACCACCAATGTTCCCTCTAAGCTGTGGAGTCTTATGAGCAAAAACTCTACTTTGTGAGCTACTGGCATGAAAGTTGTGAGCGAGCAATTTGGCTACTGCATACGTTAGTTTGCTCTGGAGCCATCCTTCCTGAGCTAAGACAAAAATGTGTGAGCTGGAGGCTAAAAAACCGTGAGCTAGCTCACACTAACTCAGCTTAGAGGGAACATTGGTCACCACCATAAGTCCGCTGCAACTTGTTGGGACTTTCCACCGCCACATAAGAAACCAGAGACAGCCAACGCAAAACTAAGCCTGCGGTCACACAGTCAAGGCTGCGGTCACACAGACTAAATAATCTACTTCCCAACTGGATTTTACTGCGCAACCCAACATACCTGAGTTGTCGTGGCCAATCTTTATTTTCTTCAAGTCTCCAAGGTCCACACATTCCACCGTGAATATGTCGGTCTTCGCTCGTTCAAATTTGTTCTTATTCATCTTGGAGGCCATCAAGTATATTGTTCCTGTTTTGTTTCGATCACAGATTCTCATTACAGGAGAGGAGAGCGCGGGGCCCTGTCTTCCCCACACTTACACACCTGCTGAGGCACTGACCATTTGAACCCACCAAAAGCACTGCCAGTGCCGGGTCGCCCTCTTCATTAGAAAACTGGCCAGTTGCCTCATAGGAGCTGTGGAGAACACACACACCCACCTTTCCCCAAAAAACATTTTATTTATTTTTCATATAATACACATACAATTAACAAATCAACTACATTAGTTCTTATTGTTTAAAAAATAATACGTAACTTTTACAAACAACTGAACATCCACATATATAGAGTTTCCTTAGTCAATGTTCATGGTAACAACATCAATCTGTAACAACTATGTTTTTTTCAAAATAAGATTTACTAATGGGATTATCTATTTTTTCCAGTACTGTGCTCCACTTACTAAGAAATTACTTATAAGCTGAATAGGAGTTCTGAACATTCAAACCTGATGAGATCTTATCCATTATAAAATGGTCCCAGACAATGATCCCTCTAAGCTGTGGAACTCTGTGCGCAAGAATTCTTCTTTGTGAGCTACTGGCATTAAAGTTGTGAGCGAGCGATTTGGCTACTGCATAAATTAGTTTGCTCTGGAGCCATCCTTTTTGAGCTAAGGCAAAAATGTGTGAGCCGGAGGCTAAAAAACTGTGAGCTAGCTCAGACTAACTCAGCTTAGAGGGAACACTGGTCCCAGACCATAGTATACCAGTGGTGTATAGTAGGTGAAGATGGTTCTTTCCAGTGTTGTGCAATTGTTAACTTTGCTGCTGACAACAATATAGTAACTAAAGCTTTCCCGGATGAAGTAATGTTAGTTACATTCCAATAGTTCAATAAAATACATCCAGGTCTTTCTGGAACCTTATGTCCTGTCAGATTTTGGAAATGTGGGAGTTTAGGAACCTATAAACATTGCTGGTGGGATTGCACATTTTTTTCCAGAGTAATGTTGTTCACAACAGCCCTCTAAAGCAGATCCATATTTTTAATGTCCATAATACAGACAAGGAAAACTGGAGTTGAAGAAGAATTGATCCTCTAAGGCTCCTATATTAAGTCTATGGCCGAGGCAAATTGGAACAGAGATGACTGAACGTTCCCAATTTAATTTATCATATTTGTTTCCAACTTCATCAACAGTTTTCATACTCTGCTGTTCACTGTTGGCTTTGTAGGTTTACATGCAGTTTATACAATATGTATTTACAATATATGCAATTTACTAGTATAATATATGTATCGTTTGACGTGACTTTATCTGCATACTCATCATATTGAAAAATTCATGCATTCTGTGTGGAAAATTCAAAGTGAGGAAGCCAAAAGGGGCACAGAAATAAATCACTAGTTTGATTCACAGGGAAGAAGAGAGAAATCAAATGGAGGATATTAGAGTATCATAGAATCAT
>NW_015167234.1:0-8136 GCF_001447785.1 Gekko japonicus
GAATGGTTTGATGGTCGCTGACCCACCTCTTTAGCCAGCCAGCCAGCCATGGTGGAGCTAAGCAGGAGAGAGAGCCTTTTTCCATTTATTCTGACAGGAAATTGGATAAACTGGCAGTGGGTGGGGGAAGGGGTTATACTGAAAGTCCTTTGTCTTTTTACTCACAGAACCACGCTTGGTTGCCTACCAACAGCCATTGAGGGGACAGTTAGTCCCTTACAAGAGCCAAGAGAACTGTCTTCCTCAGGAGAGAGAGCTGTCTGTCTAGGTGATCGTATGGCAGGTAGGAGGCAGGAATTGTTTAATCTTGCTGAAACTGATAGAACACACTTTTGTCTCTATTGTAAGAAAATTCTTTAACTGGGCTGCCACCCTAGAAAATACCTAATTTCTTGTGACCACATATAATAGTGAAATACTGGTGGGTCCAACGATGTTCAGAGCCAAAGGTCAAAGGGGACCGCTGCCCCAAGTCCTACACTTGGGGGGGGGCAACCACCCACAGCCCTCCTCCCCCAAGGAGAGAGCGGAAGAAGAAGAGGAGGAGGAGGAGGAGGAGGAAGATGATGAAGAAGCTCCTGCCACCACTTGCCCTAGCCCACCTATCTTGTGTGCGGCTAACTTCTAGTGGCAGCAGTGACTCCAACCCACCTTGCATCAGCTGAGGGTCACCCTTTTCTTGGCCATCTCAGGGTGCTGGTGGGTGCTGCAGGCAGAGATTCTGAGAACCCATCTTAAAGTTTGGGGCAGAGCTCAAGAGTCTTTAAGACTGTCCTGGTGTGCCAAACCACAGCTCTCTGGCTATTTGGCACATGAAAATTAGAACAAGGAGGAGGAGGAGGAGGAGGAGGGATATATCATTTAATGCAACTGAGGAAGAATAATGCATCTTCATTTTTAGACAAAGGCACCACAGGACTCCAGGGTTTCTTCCTGTGTAATGGTGGTTTTAGGAAACTAACCTTTCTGTGTTGGCAAAAGTGTACAGCCTTCTTGACAATGGAGGTATTATGTGTGCATCAAATGTGCACGGAATTTATGGACAGACATGGGCTATAAATTGAGCAGCTCAAGGTTCCCAGTATTCACATTGATGAAAGGCACCAGAGAGAAGCCACAATGAAAGTTGAGGCTCTTGCTGCTGTTCTTCTTGTCTTTCACCTTTGCCCAAATGTCAAGAAAGAAGGGGTAACTGCCTTTTATTTCTCTTAGAAATCCCGTAAGAAACATTTCATTAACATTCAGTAAACTTTGAAGCAAGGACTGCAAGATTTCTAGGGATCCAGAATGCTTCTTCAAGCTTAACTAAATGTGAGAATTGGAGAATTCCAGACCACGAAATTGGATTAGCAGTGCTTTTCTTTCCCTCAAAAGCTCTGGGAAGCATAGCTCTGTGAAAAGGGGAAACTTCTCTAGGAGAGAATTCCCAGCACCTGAACAGTAGCTTCCAGAATGCTTTCTTGGAAGCCATGACAATTAAGCTGGTTTCAAACCCAAAAGTATGAGTTACTTAAAGTCTTTTAGAATATGATATTTTGGCTCAGTTTTTAGAAGTGATTTACAGAGGGTGTTTTGTTTTGTTTTTTTTGCTTGAAGTTAGTATCATTGGATGGCCTCAAGTTGTGAGCATTTCTTTATGTACCGGGGGCCTCTGTGTGAGGGGAAATGTGGTGGGTGAGTGTCTATAATATGCCTTTAAGATTCCTTGCTTGTGGCAGCAGACAGCTGTATATCTGACCTCTTCCTCCAAGAGATCATCATGGGGGTCTCTTGTCTGAGAATGAGTTTGATGGAAGACTTTGGGGTTTTAGGTTCACCAACAGATGTATCCAAGGTGCAAGCCACAATGCCTCTAACATCCATTATGTTTAATATGGAATTAAAATGTTCTTAAATATAAAGCTGAATTTGGAAAACCTGAGTATGAACTGTTTTAGGGAACAGGGTAGAAATCTGGGTATATATTGAACAATAATAAACATGAAGAATAACAGCTTTTTTTAATGTAGGTTGTTCAAGATTTTCTAAAGGTGAGTATTGCATATCTCCTAATCCAGGGGTGACAAACATAAGGCCTGGGGGATAGAACTGGCCCGTTGAGGGCTCTTATGGAGCCCGCGAGCTACTGGTGCAAGGGAGGGAACAGGAGCCTGCTCGGGGGGTGGGGGAGCCACTCCAATTGTGGCTTCAGTATGGCAGGATAACCTTCTCTGCAGCCGTCAAGCAGAACTCCTTCACTTCAGGGACGGCCTCACTGGTAGGCTGGGAGCCATTGCAGCTGCATTCACCCCTCTCCCCTCAACCTGCACCTCCAGGGCTGCTGTCCTGGATGGCTGCAGGGATCAGCATTTTCACATGGAGGATGCAAACAATCTTCTGTTGGGGCCTGCTGGCAGCCACCTCCACCACCATATTCATGCCCCCCAAGTGGCAGCGGTGCTTTGGCCCATGGTCTGGCATCCTTTGGCCGTTTCTTCCGCACACTGGAGACCAAGTCCTGCCACGGGGCATGTGACTAGGCAGCCAGGCCCCCCTCCCCTATGGACCACCCAGCACATGGCTTGGCCCAACAAAGTGACATTTATGTCAGATCTGGCCCTAAATAACAAATTAGTTCAAGACCTCTGTCCTGTGCATTGTATACATGATCAACAAAGTCCAATGTCTCCTTGGCACATTTCCTCTCAATTTCTACATGAATCCCTCAGTAAATATGTACAAAATCCATAGCAACAGTTTAGGTCTCCAAGGTAATTTTACTACTTTGTGAGGAATGTCATGACTGTAGTTTTTTATGTCTTGCATCTACCAGTAATTTCCACAGGTGGAAGGTATTTTTATCTGTCGCGATCCCCCTTTGCCCCGGGAGGGGCGCCCCCGGTGGCCGTAGTGGGAGCGGAGGTCGCGATGCAAGGAGAGGCTCAGGACACGGGAGAGTGGGAGTCAGGAGAAAGTGGGGGAGAGGTGGCCTCAGATTGGCAGGGGGCGGGGTTATATGCACCCCGTAGCGCCCCTCTGCCTACACGCTGCTTCCGCTCTCTTTTGCCTCTCTCTGTTCCTTCAATCTCGTGCTCTCTCTTGTTCCTTGCTGGGTTGCAGCGTGTACTCCTCCCCGGCCCTCTCTGTATCCCCCTTTTATTCCCTGCTCGGCCTGCTCAACCCGCCCCTTCCCCTCCGTGCTCCCGGCCCCGCCCCCTGTTATTAGTGGGAACGCTGTTGCTGCGTTCGTGCGCCGGCGGTGGTTCCTGCGGCCTTCGGGCCACGCCGCCGGCGCCGCCTGGCTGTCCCGCTTCTACGGGACGACTCTGCAGCTGCCCCCTTTCCGTGCCCCAACCTCCTTTCCGCCCGCTGATCCCTGCGTCACCGTGCCTTCGGGCGCGGCCGTGGTTCCTCGCCGGGCCTCCGTTTCTTCCGGGTGGGGTGCCGGGCGGCTCGGCTTCGCGTCTTCAGCTTGCCGGTGAGTGGTCTTGCTGTGGAGCGGGGTTGGGTACCGGGGCTCCTGGGGCCGGCTTGACGGGGCCCGCGACCCCTGGAGCGGGACATTATCACAACTTTGTCACCTCATTGGAGTACTCATTAAGTTCTTTGCTTGATCCTTCTTGAGAGTCATAGGACATGTAAGATGAAACAAAGATGTGGAATTAACACTGATTTATTTCCAGTGACATAATAACAGAGATGTCACCATTCCCTGACTTGTGAAGCCTCCAAAATGTTTAGCCCTTTTGGTTTAAAGGCATTTGAAATGGGAGCTTAGGCTTTTATCAATAGCAAGTAAATGGGTAGTTTTTCCTCTTCCTGGTTGTTAGCTATGTCATTAATTAATGTTGATAAAGAAATTTCAAAAACCTTCTTAGATGGCACATGTTCTAACAGACCACGTAAAAGTCTACACTGCCCATTATCTCATGTGGAGAGAAAAATGTACTTTTCCCACAATTCATAAGGAACCATTTTGCACAGGTTTCTCAACCATGCATTCTATTTCAATTTAGTTGATTAACTGTAAGGATGGGCACAAGCCAAACCACAAAGTAAAATTCATCATGAATTTTGCCCCATTTTTGGATCACCAACCAAAGTTTCTGATAAGTCTACTTTCAAAAACTTCCATGGACTTTCAAAGCAGTTTGTGGTAGTTCACGGTGGTTCATGGATACAGTAGAAAGCAGGGGGTTAAAGGGACTGTGGCCCCTGCCACATGGCAGGGAAAACACTGGCCAAAGTGTGGCTTTTAAAAGCCGCACAAAAAAAGAAACGCCGCGGCGGGATCCCACAATCCCCTGAGCCACGGTGCCGTTGCTCCCCAGCACGATCAGATAACGTGGAGGAAGAGATGAGTGGGAGTGGGAGGCTGCCGAACTGCACATGCTCGAGCATGCGCAGTAGTGCCAGGGCCCGGGGATGCGCCGGCGAAAAGACGTGCCGGCGATCCTACGGCCGGGAGTGATGCGGCCTTTAGGACAGAACCACCTAGGTAGGTGGTTCTTTTTTGCTGCGGGTTTTGGCCGGGAGGGGCAGATTGGGAACGGGCTGGGAACGGGCACAGCACGATTCCCAGATGTTGCTGTGGGATCGCGCCCGTTTGCTCTGGCCCTGATCCGTCCCTCTCCCGGCCCAAAACGTCTCGTATGAACAGGGCCTGTGAGTCCCTTTCAACCTCTGCTTTCTGTTCCCTGCCACACAGCTGAGCAGAGGGTACCAGGCAGTTCAGTTCAGAGTTCAGTATGTGGCTCAGCCACAAACCATGAATTGAAATGGACTGCATTTTTGCAGGTTGTGCCCATCTCTAATTCACAGTGCGATCTTCAGCTGAGTTACACCTTTCTAAATGCCTTTGATTTAAATGGATTTAGAAGGATGTGATTCTGCTGAGGTACCCGTAGGTTTTACTTTTCTAATCCCCTCATTCTTCATTGCAACAGACAAGACTTCAGGAGAGATAAGTATATACCGTGAACCTATCCACCTCCTAAGTAAAAGGAACTATTTTTCTATTTCTGTAACTCTAAAGAAACTTGATTGTATGTGAGTTGGATTCTGTTTTTGTGTGAATGTGATTTTGATACTCTTCAGTAAAGAACAAACTGATTGGAATTCACCAGTTTTGTCTCCATCACTGGGACACTGTGGGGTAGACAGATCCTCTGTAAACTTTGACAGGAACCCTCATTAAATTTACTCTGCCATCTGTTGTAGATAAAACAGATTGGCTAAAAACACCAAACTGGCTCTCTGTACCTGCCAGAGTCGACCCTGCTTATCTTCCAAGATCTGATGAGATCGGACACTCCTAGTATAATCAGGTCAGGACCAGGCAGATACATTCTTAATGTAATATCTCCTTATGATGCTAGTAGAATTTATGACATTAGCAGAGTTTGAGAAAGCAGTCAGAGCAAAGGAACACTGGCTGGGCTCTCTGTTCATTAGTTTACAGAATTATGACAATAAACTGAAGACATTTCCATGATGTTTTAAATCCCAATTGTCTACTTTATTCCACAGATGAAATCAGTACAAGACGAACATCTCGAGTTTGCAGAGTTCGTTTCGGAGTCTTTATCAAAATTCCTATTTGAAATAAGCAATATTCATAATAGGAAACAGAAATCTTGACTGGAACAAGTTAAATATTACTAAATATTTATATAATACATACTGTTTTTGCTGGACTTTTTTTCTTTCCAAAGCAATCCACTATAAGGAATCTGTATTTCTATAATCAAATCAACATACCATCATTATAATATATTATATAGTAATAAAAGCTAAAAATAGCTCATGTATCTAAATACTCATCTTACCAGAAAGGCTAAGAATAGCTCTCAAGAAAACCACAACTTCTTTAACCACGGACCATGTCTTGACCATTAGTGGTGAACAGGTGTTATAAATGTTTTAGAACACATGTTCCCAATATCGTGGTAGCCAACTTATCAGTTACATGCATTTTAAAAACACACTGTGTAATAAGAAAAGTGCAAATTGATGTGCACCTAAAGAATCCCTCTCATAGAAAATTGCTATGGTTCAAAAGCATACACATATGTCAACTTGTGAAGTTACAAACATTCAGAAAGCTTACACAAAATAAATAAACAAGCATTCTATTGTTACAGAGAGGATTCAAAATATTTACAAAGGAGGTTCAGTAGGAAGAAAGGGCAAGAGGTACATCCTATACATCAGGACTCATGTCTTCAATTTTTCAGATATCCATAAAGCATCCAGAGGGTCCCAAACTATGGGAAATGACAGCCACTACGGCGGTTCAAGACCCACCATGGCCAGGGTGAGCTCCCGGCCCTAGTCCCAGCTTCCGCCCACCCAGTGGTTGGAAAGCAGTAAATATAGCAAGTAGATGAATGGGTACCTGCCCTTAGGTGGCAGGGGGCACCCTCCTCCGTGCGAGGTGTGTGGCAGGAGCATTAGTGGCGGTGGTGGAGTGGCGAAGTAGCAGAACGGCGGCGAGCTTGGCGAAGCAAGCCCTGGTGGCCAGTGAGCGCAACACTGAGTGACGAATTCCGGTGGAGGTGGAGTCTAAGTGGCGGAAGACACGGTGATGTGGCGGTGCAGGAGCGGCGGAGCCAGAAATGGACGTTAGCCAGAGCTGTGGCTGACACGAACTGCGCACCAAGATGGGCCCGCCGGACCAAACTTGAAAGACCTACTCCTGGACACCAGAGACTGAATGCTGAAGACCGCCTGAAGAAGGAACCGGAGAACAGCGAGGCCCTGCCACCTGGGTGCCGGTAGGCATCCCCACCTCTTGTGTAATATGTGGCCTTAGATAGGATAAACTGACTTTGGAACCTGTATGTAAACCGCTCAGAGACCCTTCGGGGTTAAGAGCGGTATATAAATCAAATATATAAATAAAAAATAATAATTATTATTATTATTCCTGCACTGAAGTCCCCTGCTAGAATTATTTCAGCTGAGGATAATTTCTCCTCCAAATCTTCCATGAGAGTGGTAAGGAAATCCCAATATTGGAAAAGAGCCAAACCACCCACGGAGGAGGGGGAATATATATTAACAATAATCAGAATGAGATTGTTAGAATCAAGCCTGACAGCTTGCTCCATCAGGCTGGGTGACTGTAGGGTGAGGATTTCAGATTTTAAACACAAGGAAACAAAAAAAGCCAACTCTGATTGGAAACGTCCTTTGGGATTAATTGTAAAGACTGGCAGAGAGAAGGATTTGAATCCTTCAGGAGAAATCAGGGTTTGGGACCAATTTTCCTGGAAAAACACATCATCAAAACCCTTAAAGTTATCATCACTAGCTTTGTTCCTCCACCCTGCAATATTCGAATAATGTACCATAATTTTTAGACTGCATGTGGAGGAATGAGGAAAAATAGAAAGCCAGTTAATCCAAATTCTGTTAAATTGAAAACAAAATTTAACTAAGTGGGTTTGACTACCGAATTGGTGTGACTATCTTTAGAATACTTTGTGAATAAAAGAATAGGAGGAAGGGTATCATTCTGAGTAATTTCTAGAGCCTTAAAAATATTGTTATCATTGCCTATTCCTGCACTGAAGTCCCCTGCTAGAATTATTTCAGTTGAGGGGAATTTCTCCTCCAAATCTTCCAGGAGAGTGATAAGGAAATCCCAATATTGGAAAAGAGCCAAACCACCCAGGAAGGATGGGAAATATATATTGACAATAATCAGAATGAGATTGTTAAAATCAAGCCTGACAGCTTGCTCCATCAGGCTGGGTGACTGTAGGGTGAGGATTTCAGATTTTAAACACAAGGAAACAAAAAAAGCCAACTCTGATTGGAAACGTCCTTTGGGATTAATTGTAAAGACTGGAAGATGACAATAATCAGAATGAGATTGTTAAAATCAAGCCTGACAGCTTGCTCCATCAGGCTGGGTGACTGTAGGGTGAGGATTTCAGATTTTAAACACAAGGAAACAAAAAAAGCCAACTCTGATTGGAAACGTCCTTTGGGATTAATTGTAAAGACTGGCAGAGAGAAGGATTTGAATCCTTCAGGATAAATCAGGGTTTGGGACCAATTTTCCTGGAAAAACACATTATCAAAACCCTTAAGCTAATTAATTTTTTTTTATCATGACTAGCTTTGTTCCTCCACCCTGCAATATTCCAA